>NW_027453367.1:0-86985 GCF_964194025.1 Convolutriloba macropyga | reverse complement strand
GTATTGAGTACTTAATATTTAGTAGTTAGGAGTTAATAGTTAGTAGTTAGTGGTTAGTAGTTAGTATTTAGTAGTTAGTAGTTAGTAGTTAGTAGTTAGTAGTTAGTAGTTAGTAGTTATTAGTTAGTAGTTAACAATTAGTAGTTAGTAGTTAGTAGTTAGTAGTCAGTAATTAGAGGTTAGTAGTTAGTAGTTAGTAGTTAGTAGTTAGTAGTTAGTAGTTAGTATTGAGTACTTAATATTTAGTAGTTAGGAGTTAGTAGTTAGTAGTTAGTAGTTAGTAGTTAGTAGTTAGTATTTAGTAGTTAGTAGTTAGTAGTTAGTAGTTAGTAGTTAGTAGTTAGTAGTTATTAGTTAGTAGTTAGTAATTAGTAGTTAGTAGTTAGTAGTTAGTAGTTAGTATTTAGTACTTAATATTTAGTAGTTAGGAGTTAGTAGTTAGTAGTTAGTGGTTAGTAGTTAGTAGATAGTAGTTAGTAGTTAGTATATAGTAGTTAGTAGTTAGTAGTTAGTAGTTAGTAGTTAGTAGTTAGTAGTTATTAGTTAGTAGTTAGTAATTAGTAGTTAGTAGTTAGTAGCTAGTAGTTAGTAGTTAGTAGTTAGTAGTTAGTATTGAGTACTTAATTTTTAGTAGTTAGGAGTTAGTAGTTAGTAGTTAGTGGTTAGTAGTTAGTAGTTAGTAGTTAGTAGTTAGTAGTTAGTGGTTAGTAGTTAGTAGTTAGTAGTTAGTATTTAGTACCTAATATGTAGTAGTTAGGAGTTAGTAGTGAGTAGTTAGTGGTTAGTAGTTAGTAGTTAGTAGTTAGTAGTTAGTATTTAGTAGTTAGTAGTTAGTAGTTAGTAGTTAGTAGTTAGTAGTTAGTATTTAGTTGTTAGTAGTTAGTAGTTAGTATTTAGTACTTAATTTTCAGTAGTTAGGAGTTAGTAGTTAGTAGTTAGTGGTTAGTAGTTAGTAGTTAGTAGTTAGTAGTTAGTAGTTAGTGGTTAGTAGTTAGTAGTTAGTAGTTAGTAGTTAGTACCTAATATGTAGTAGTTAGGAGTTAGTAGTGAGTAGTTAGTGGTTAGTAGTTAGTAGTTAGTAGTTAGTAGTTAGTATTTAGTAGTTAGTAGTTAGTAGTTAGTAGTTAGTAGTTAGTAGTTAGTATTTAGTTGTTAGTAGTTAGTAGTTAGTATTTAGTACTTAATATTTAGTAGTTAGGAGTTAGTAGTTAGTAGTTAGTGGTTAGTAGTTAGTAGTTAGTAGTTAGTAGTTAGTAGTTATTAGTTAGTAGTTAGTAATTAGTAGTTAGTAGTTAGTAGTTAGTAGTTAGTAGTTAGTAGTTAGTAGTTAGTAGTTAGTAGTTAGTAGTTAGTAGTTAGTAGTTAGTAGTTAGTAGTTAGTAGTTAGTATTGAGTACTTAATATTTAGTAGTTAGGAGTTAGTAGTTAGTAGTTAGTGGTTAGTAGTTAGTATTTAGTAGTTAGTAGTTAGTAGTTAGTAGTTAGTAGTTAGTAGTTATTAGTTAGTAGTTAGTAATTAGTAGTTAGTAGTTAGTAGTTAGTAGTTAGTAATTAGTAGTTAGTAGTTAGTAGTTAGTAGTTAGTAGTTAGTAGTTAGTATTGAGTACTTAATATTTAGTAGTTAGGAGTTAGTAGTTAGTAGTTAGTAGTTAGTAGTTAGTAGTTAGTATTTAGTAGTTAGTAGTTAGTAGTTAGTAGTTAGTAGTTAGTAGTTATTAGTTAGTAGTTAGTAATTAGTAGTTAGTAGTTAGTAGTTAGTAGTTAGTAGTTAGTAGTTAGTAGTTAGTAATTAGTGGTTAGTAGTTAGTAGTTAGTAGTTAGTATTTAGTACTTAATATTTAGTAGTTAGGAGTTAGTGGTTAGTAGTTAGTGGTTAGTAGTTAGTAGTTAGTAATTAGTGGTTAGTAGTTAGTAGTTAGTAGTTAGTATTTAGTACTTAATATTTAGTAGTTAGGAGTTAGTGGTTAGTAGTTAGTGGTTAGTAGTTAGTAGTTAGTAGTTAGTAGTTAGTAGTTAGTAGTTAGTAGTTAGTAATTAGTGGTTAGTAGTTAGTAGTTAGTAGTTAGTATTTAGTACTTAATATTTAGTAGTTAGGAGTTAGTGGTTAGTAGTTAGTGGTTAGTAGTTAGTAGTTAGTAGTTAGTAGTTAGTTATTAGTAGTTAGTAGTAAGTAGTTAGTTGTTAGTAGTTAGTAGTTAGTAGTTAGAAGTTAGTAGTTAGTAGTTAGTAGTTAGTATTTAGTACTTAATATTTATTAGTTAGGAGTTAGTAGTTAGTAGTTAGTGGTTAGTAGTTAGTAGTTAGTAGTTAGTAGTTAGTAGTTAGTATTTAGTAGTTAGTAGTTAGTAGTTAGTAGTTAGTAGTTAGTAGTTAGTAGTTAGTAGTTATTAGTTAGTAGTTAGTAATTAGTAGTTAGTAGTTAGTAGTTAGTAGTTAGTAGTTAGTAGTTAGTAGTTAGTAGTTAGTAGTTAGTATTGAGTACTTAATATTTAGTAGTTAGCAGTTAGTAGTTAGTAGTTAGTGGTTAGTAGTTAGTAGTTAGTAGTTAGTAGTTAGTAGTTAGTAGTTAGTGGTTAGTAGTTAGTAGTTAGTTGTTAGCATTTAGTACTTAATATTTAGTAGTTAGGAGTTAGTAGTTAGTAGTTAGTGGTTAGTAGTTAGTAGTTAGTAGTTAGTAGTAAGTATTTAGTAGTTAGTAGTTAGTAGTTAGTAGTTAGTAGTTAGTAGTTAGTATTTAGTTGTTAGTAGTTAGTAGTTAGTAGTTAATAGTTAGTAGTTAGTAGTTAGTAGTTAGTAGTTAGTAGTTATTAGTTAGTAGTTAGTAATTAGTAGTTAGTAGTTAGTAGTTAGTAGTTAGGAGTTAGTAGTTAGTAGTTAGTAGTTAGTATTTGGTAGTTAGTAGTTAATAGTTAGTAGTTAGTAGCTAGTAGTTAGTAGTTAGTAGTTAGTAGCTAGTAGCTAGTAGCTAGTAGCTAGTAGTTAGTAGTTAGTAGTTAGTAGTTAGTAGTTAGTAGTTAGTATTTGGTAGTTAGTAGTTAGTAGTTAGTAGTTAGTAGTTAGTAGTTATTAGTTAGTAGCTAGTAGCTAGTAGTTAGTAGTTAGTAGTTAGTAGTTAGTAGTTAGTAGCTAGTAGCTAGTAGCTAGTAGCTAGTAGTTAGTAGTTAGTAGTTAGTAGTTAGTAGTTAGTAGTTAGTATTTGGTAGTTAGTAGTTAGTAGTTAGTAGTTAGTAGTTATTAGTTATTAGTTAGTAGTTAGTAATTAGTAATTAGTAGTTAGTAGTTAGTAGTTAGTAGTCAGTAGTTAGTAGCTAGTAGCTAGTAGCTAGTAGTTAGTAGTTAGTAGTTAGTAGTTAGTAGTTAGTAGTTAGTATTTGGTAGTTAGTAGTTAGTAGTTAGTAGTTAGTAGTTATTAGTTAGTAGTTAGTAGTTAGTAGTTAGTAGTTAGTAGTTAGTAGTTAGTAGTTAGTAGTTAGTAGTTAGTAGTTAGTAGTTAGTAGTTAGTAATTAGTAGTTAGTAGTTAGTAGTTAGTAAGTAGTTAGTAGTTAGTAGTTAGTAGTTAGTAGTTAGTTATTAGTAGTTAGTAGCAAGTAGTTAGTAGTTAGTAGTAAGTAGTTAGTTGTTAGTAGTTAGTAGTTAGTAGTTAGAAGTTAGTAGTTAGTAGTTAGTAGATAGTATTTAGTACTTAATATTTAGTAGTTAGGAGTTATTAGTTAGTAGTTAGTGGTTAGTAGTTAGTAGTTAGTAGTTAGTATTTAGTACTTAATATTTAGTAGTTAGGAGTTAGTAGTTAGTAGTTAAAGGTTAGTAGTTAGTAGTTAGTAGTTAGTAGTTAGTATTTAGTAGTTAGTAGTTAGAAGTTAGTAGTTAGTAGTTGGTAGCTAGTAGCTAGTAGTTAGTAGTTAGTAGTTAGTAGTTAGTAGTTAGTATTTGGTAGTTAGTAGTTAGTAGTTAGTAGTTAGTAGTTATTAGTTAGTAGCTAGTAGCTAGTAGTTAGTAGTTAGTAGTTAGTAGCTAGTAGCTAGTAGCTAGTAGCTAGTAGCTAGTAGTTAGTAGTTAGTAGTTAGTAGTTAGTATTTGGTAGTTATTAGTTAGTAGTTAGTAGTTAGTAGTTATTAGTTATTAGTTAGTAGTTAGTAATTAGTAATTAGTAGTTAGTAGTTAGTAGTTAGTAGTCAGTAGTTAGTAGCTAGTAGCTAGTAGCTAGTAGTTAGTAGTTAGTAGTTAGTAGTTAGTAGTTAGTATTTGGTAGTTAGTAGTTAGTAGTTAGTAGTTAGTAGTTATTAGTTAGTAGTTAGTAGTTAGTAGTTAGTAGTTAGTAGTTAGTAGTTAGTAGTTAGTAGTTAGTAGTTAGTAGTTAGTAGTTAGTAGTTAGTAGTTAGTAGTTAGTAGTTAGTAGTTAGTAGTTAGTAGTTAGTAGTTAGTAGTTAGTAGTTAGTAAGTAGTTAGTAGTTAGTAGTTAGTAGTTAGTAGTTAGTTACTAGTAGTTAGTAGCAAGTAGTTAGTAGTTAGTAGTAAGTAGTTAGTTGTTAGTAGTTAGTAGTTAGTAGTTAGAAGTTAGTAGTTAGTAGTTAGTAGATAGTATTTAGTACTTAATATTTAGTAGTTAGGAGTTATTAGTTAGTAGTTAGTGGTTAGTAGTTAGTAGTTAGTAGTTAGTAGTTAGTATTTAGTACTTAATATTTAGTAGTTAGGAGTTAGTAGTTAGTAGTTAAAGGTTAGTAGTTAGTAGTTAGTAGTTAGTAGTTAGTATTTAGTAGTTAGTAGTTAGAAGTTAGTAGTTAGTAGTTGGTAGCTAGTAGCTAGTAGTTAGTAGTTAGTAGTTAGTAGTTAGTAGTTAGTATTTGGTAGTTAGTAGTTAGTAGTTAGTAGTTAGTAGTTATTAGTTAGTAGCTAGTAGCTAGTAGTTAGTAGTTAGTAGTTAGTAGCTAGTAGCTAGTAGCTAGTAGCTAGTAGCTAGTAGTTAGTAGTTAGTAGTTAGTAGTTAGTATTTGGTAGTTATTAGTTAGTAGTTAGTAGTTAGTAGTTATTAGTTATTAGTTAGTAGTTAGTAATTAGTAATTAGTAGTTAGTAGTTAGTAGTTAGTAGTCAGTAGTTAGTAGCTAGTAGCTAGTAGCTAGTAGTTAGTAGTTAGTAGTTAGTAGTTAGTAGTTAGTATTTGGTAGTTAGTAGTTAGTAGTTAGTAGTTAGTAGTTATTAGTTAGTAGTTAGTAGTTAGTAGTTAGTAGTTAGTAGTTAGTAGTTAGTAGTTAGTAGTTAGTAGTTAGTAGTTAGTAGTTAGTAGTTAGTAGTTAGTAGTTAGTAGTTAGTAGTTAGTAGTTAGTAGTTAGTAGTTAGTAGTTAGTAGTTAGTAAGTAGTTAGTAGTTAGTAGTTAGTAGTTAGTAGTTAGTTACTAGTAGTTAGTAGCAAGTAGTTAGTAGTTAGTAGTAAGTAGTTAGTTGTTAGTAGTTAGTAGTTAGTAGTTAGAAGTTAGTAGTTAGTAGTTAGTAGTTAGTATTTAGTACTTAATATTTAGTAGTTAGGAGTTATTAGTTAGTAGTTAGTGGTTAGTAGTTAGTAGTTAGTAGTTAGTAGTTAGTATTTAGTACTTAATATTTAGTAGTTAGGAGTTAGTAGTTAGTAGTTAAAGGTTAGTAGTTAGTAGTTATTAGTTAGTAGTTAGTAATTAGTAGTTAGTAATTAGTAGTTAGTAGTTAGTAGTTAGTAGCTAGTAGCTAGTAGTTAGTAGTTAGTAGTTAGTAGTTAGTAGTTAGTATTTGGTAGTTAGTAGTTAGTAGTTAGTAGTTAGTAGTTATTAGTTATTAATTATTAGTTAGTAGTTAGTAGTTAGTAGTTAGTAGTTAGTAGTTAGTAGTTAGTAGTTAGTAGTTAGTAGTTAGTAGTTAGTAGTTAGTAGTTAGTAGTTAGTAGTTAGTAGTTAGTAGTTAGTAGTTAGTAGTTAGTAGTTAGTAGTTAGTAGTTAGTAAGTAGTTAGTAGTTAGTAGTTATTAGTTAGTAGTTAGTAGTTAGTAGTTAGTAGTTAGTAGTTAGTAGTTAGTAGTTAGTAGTTAGTAGTTAGTAGTTAGTAAGTAGTTAGTAGTTAGTAGTTAGTAGTTAGTAGTTAGTTATTAGTAGTTAGTAGTTAGTAGTTAGTAGTCAGTAGTTAGTAGCTAGTAGCTAGTAGCTAGTAGCTAGTAGTTAGTAGTTAGTAGTTAGTAGTTAGTAGTTAGTATTTGGTAGTTAGTAGTTAGTAGTTAGTAGTTAGTAGTTAGTAGTTATTAGTTAGTAGTTAGTAGTTAGTAGTTAGTAGTTAGTAGTTAGTAGTTAGTAGTTAGTAGCTAGTAGTTAGTAGTTAGTAGTTAGTAGTTAGTAGTTAGTAGTTAGTAGTTAGTAGTTAGTAGTTAGTAGTTAGTAGTTAGTAGTTAGTAGCTAGTAGTTAGTAAGTAGTTAGTAGTTAGTAGTTAGTAGTTAGTAGTTAGTTATTAGTAGTTAGTAGTAAGTAGTTAGTAGTTAGTAGTAAGTAGTTAGTTGTTAGTAGTTAGTAGTTAGTAGTTAGAAGTTAGTAGTTAGTAGTTAGTAGTTAGTAGTTAGTATTTAGTACTTAATATTTAGTAGTTAGGAGTTAGTAGTTAGTAGTTAGTGGTTAGTAGTTAGTAGTTAGTAGTTAGTAGTTAGTCTTTAGTAGTTAGTAGTTAGTAGTTAGTAGTTAGTAGTTAGTAGTTACAAGTTAGTAGTTAGTAGTTAGTAGTTAGTAGTTAGTAGTTAGTAGTTAGTAGTTAGTAGTTAGTAAGTAGTTAGTAGTTAGTAGTTAGTAGTTAGTAGTTAGTAGTTAGTAGTTAGTTATTAGTAGTTAGTAGTTAGTAGTTAGTAGTCAGTAGTTAGTAGCTAGTAGCTAGTAGCTAGTAGCTAGTAGTTAGTAGTTAGTAGTTAGTAGTTAGTATTTGGTAGTTAGTAGTTAGTAGTTAGTAGTTAGTAGTTATTAGTTAGTAGTTAGTAGTTAGTAGTTAGTAGTTAGTAGTTAGTAGTTAGTAGTTAGTAGTTAGTAGTTAGTAGTTAGTAGTTAGTAGTTAGTAGTTAGTAGTTAGTAGTTAGTAGTTAGTAGCTAGTAGTTAGTAAGTAGTTAGTAGTTAGTAGTTAGTAGTTAGTAGTTAGTTATTAGTAGTTAGTAGTAAGTAGTTAGTAGTTAGTAGTAAGTAGTTAGTTGTTAGTAGTTAGTAGTTAGTAGTTAGAAGTTAGTAGTTAGTAGTTAGTAGTTAGTATTTAGTACTTAATATTTAGTAGTTAGGAGTTAGTAGTTAGTAGTTAGTGGTTAGTAGTTAGTAGTTAGTAGTTATTATTTAGTAGTTAGGAGTTAGTAGTTAGAAGTTAAAGGTTAGTAGTTAGTAGTTAGTAGTTAGTAGTTAGTATTTAGTAGTTAGTAGTTAGAAGTTAGTAGTTAGTAGTTAGTAGTTAGTAGTTAGTAGTTAGAATTTAGTAGTTAGTAGTTAGTAGTTAGTAGTTAGTAGTTAGTAGTTAGTAGTTAGTAATTAGTAGTTAGTAGTTAGTAGTTAGTAGTTAGTAGTTAGTAGTTAGTAGTTAGTAATTAGTAGTTAGTAGTTAGTAGTTAGTAGTTAGTAGTTTGTATTTAGTACCTAATATTTAGTAGTTAGGAGTTAGTAGTTAGTAGTTAGTAGTTAGTATTTGGTAGTTAGTAGTTAATAGTTAGTAGTTAGTAGCTAGTAGTTAGTAGTTAGTAGTTATTAGTTAGTAGTTAGTAATTAGTAAATAGTAGTTAGTAGTTAGTAGTTAGTAGTCAGTAGTTAGTAGCTAGTAGCTAGTAGCTAGTAGCTAGTAGTTAGTAGTTAGTAGTTAGTAGTTAGTAGTTAGTATTTGTTAGTTAGTAGTTAGTAGTTAGTAGTTAGTAGTTAGTAGTTATTAGTTAGTAGTTAGTAGTTAGTAGTTAGTAGTTAGTAGTTAGTAGTTAGTTGTTAGTAGTTAGTAGTTAGTAGTTAGTAGTTAGTAGTTAGTAGTTAGTAGTTAGTAGTTAGTAAGTAGTTAGTAGTTAGTAGTTAGTAGTTAGTAGTTAGTTATTAGTAGTTAGTCGTAAGTAGTTAGTAGTTAATAGTAAGTAGTTAGTTGTTAGTAGTTAGTAGTTAGTAGTTAGAAGTTAGTAGTTAGTAGTTAGTACTTAATATTTAGTAGTTAGGAGTTAGTAGATAGTAGTTAAAGGTTAGTAGTTAGTAGTTAGTAGTTAGTAGTTAGTATTTAGTAGTTAGTAGTTAGAATTTAGTAGTTATTAGTTAGTAGTTAGTAGTTAGTAGTTAGAATTTAGTAGTTAGTAGTTAGTAGTTAGTAGTTAGTAGTTAGTAGTTAGTAGTTAGTAGTTAGTAGTTAGTAGTTATTAGTTAGTAGTTAGTAATTAGTAGTTAGTAGTTAGTAGTTAGTAGTTAGTAGTTTGTATTTAGTACCTAATATTTAGTAGTTAGGAGTTAGTAGTTAGTAGTTAGTAGTTAGTATTTGGTAGTTAGTAGTTAATAGTTAGTAGTTAGTAGCTAGTAGTTAGTAGTTAGTAGTTATTAGTTAGTAGTTAGTAATTAGTAAATAGTAGTGAGTAGTTAGTAGTTAGTAGTCAGTAGTTAGTAGCTAGTAGCTAGTAGCTAGTAGCTAGTAGTTAGTATTTAGTAGTTAGTAGTTAGTAGTTAGTATTTGTTAGTTAGTAGTTAGTAGTTAGTAGTTAGTAGTTAGTAGTTAGTAGTTAGTAGTTAGTAGTTATTAGTTAGTAGTTAGTAGTTAGTAGTTAGTAGTTAGTAGTTAGTAGTTAGTAGTTAGTTGTTAGTAGTTAGTAGTTAGTAGTTAGTAGTTAGTAGTTAGTAGTTAGTAGTTAGTAGTTAGTAAGTAGTTAGTAGTTAGTAGTTAGTAGTTAGTAGTTAGTTATTAGTAGTTAGTCGTAAGTAGTTAGTAGTTAATAGTAAGTAGTTAGTTGTTAGTAGTTAGTAGTTAGTAGTTAGAAGTTAGTAGTTAGTAGTTAGTACTTAATATTTAGTAGTTAGGAGTTAGTAGATAGTAGTTAAAGGTTAGTAGTTACTAGTTAGTAGTTAGTAGTTAGTATTTAGTAGTTAGTAGTTAGAAGTTAGTAGTTATTAGTTAGTAGTTAGTAGTTAGTAGTTAGAATTTAGTAGTTAGTAGTTAGTAGTTAGTAGTTAGTAGTTAGTAGTTAGTAGTTAGTAGTTAGTAGTTAGTAGTTAGTAGTTATTAGTTAGTAGTTAGTAATTAGTAGTTAGTAGTTAGTAGTTAGTAGTTAGTAGTTTGTATTTAGTACTTAATATTTAGTAGTTAGGAGTTAGTAGTTAGTAGTTAGTAGTTAGTAGTTAGTATTTGGTAGTTAGTAGTTAATAGTTTGTAGTTAGTAGCTAGTAGTTAGTAGTTAGTAGTTATTAGTTAGTAGTTAGTAATTAGTAAATAGTAGTTAGTAGTTAGTAGTTAGTAGTCAGTAGTTAGTAGCTAGTAGCTAGTAGCTAGTAGCTAGTAGTTAGTAGTTAGTAGTTAGTAGTTAGTAGTTAGTATTTGGTAGTTAGTAGTTAGTAGTTAGTAGTTAGTAGTTAGTAGTTAGTAGTTAGTAGTTATTAGTTAGTAGTTAGTAGTTAGTAGTTAGTAGTTAGTAGTTAGTAGTTAGTTGTTAGTAGTTAGTAGTTAGTAGTTAGCAGTTAGTAGTTAGTAGTTAGTAGTTAGTAGTTAGTAAGTAGTTAGTAGTTAGTAGTTAGTAGTTAGTAGTTAGTTATTAGTAGTTAGTCGTAAGTAGTTAGTAGTTAATAGTAAGTAGTTAGTTGTTAGTAGTTAGTAGTTAGTAGTTAGAAGTTAGTAGTTAGTAGTTAGTAGTTAGTAGTTAGTATTTAGTACTTAATATTTAGTAGTTAGGAGTTAGTAGTTAGTAGTTAGTGGTTAGTAGTTAGTAGTTAGTAGTTAGTAGTTAGTAGTTAGTAGTTAGTAGTTAGTAGTTATTAGTTAGTAGTTAGTAATTAGTAGTTAGTAGTTAGTAGTTAGTAGTTAGTAGTTAGTAGTTAGTAGTTAGTAGTTAGTAGTTAGTATTTAGTACCTAATATTTAGTAGTTAGGAGTTAGTAGTTAGTAGTTAGGTGTTAGTAGTTAGTAGTTAGTAGTTAGTAGTTAGTAGTTAGTGGTTAGTAGTTAGTAGTTAGTAGTTAGTATTTAGTACTTAATATTTAGTAGTTAGGAGTTAGTAGTTAGTAGTTAGTGGTTAGTAGTTAGTAGTTAGTATTTAGTAGTTAGTAGTTAGTAGTTAGTAGTTAGTAGTTAGTAGTTAGTAGTTAGTAGTTAGTAGTTAGTAGTTAGTAGTTAGTAGTTAGTAGTTAGGAGTTAGTAGTTAGTAGTTAGTGGTTAGTAGTTAGTTGTTAGTAGTTAGTAGTTAGTAGTTAGTAGTTAGTAGTTAGTGGTTAGTAGTTAGTAGTTAGTATTTAGTACTTAATATTTAGTAGTTAGGAGTTAGTAGTTAGTAGTCAGTGGTTAGTAGTTAGTAGTTAGTAGTTAGTAGTTAGTATTTAGTAGTTAGTAGTTAGTAGTTAGTAGTTAGTAGTTAGTAGTTAGTAGTTAGTAGTTAGTAGTTAGTAGTTAGTAGTTAGTAGTTAGTGGTTAGTAGTTAGTAGTTAGTAGTTAGTAGTTAGTAGTTAGTAGTTAGTAGTTAGTAGTTAGTAGTTAGTAGTTAGTAGTTAGTAGTTAGTAGTTAGTAGTTAGTAGTTAGTAGTTAGTAGTTAGTATTTAGTAGTTAGTAGTTATTAGTTAGTAGTTAGTAGTTAGTAGTTAGTAGTTAGTAGTTAGTGGTTAGTAGTTAGTAGTTAGTAGTTACTAGTTAGTAGTTAGTAGTTAGTATTTAGTAGTTATTATTTAGTAGTTAGTAGTTAGTAGTTAGTAGTTAGTAGTTATTAGTTAGTAGTTAGTAATTAGTAGTTAGTAGTTAATAGTTAGTAGTTAGTATTTAGTACTTAATATTTAGTAGTAAGGAGTTAGTAGTTAGTAGTTTGTAGTTAGTATTTGGTAGTTAGTAGTTAATAGTTAGTAGTTAGTAGCTAGTAGTTAGTAGTTAGTAGTTTTTAGTTAGTAGTTAGTAATTAGTAAATAGTAGTTAGTAGTTAGTAGTTAGTAGTCAGTAGTTAGTAGCTAGTAGCTAGTAGCTAGTAGCTAGTAGTTAGTAGTTAGTAGTTAGTAGTTAGTAGTTAGTATTTGGTAGTTAGTAGTTAGTAGTTAGTAGTTAGTAGTTATTAGTTAGTAGTTAGTAGTTAGTAGTTAGTAGTTAGTAGTAAGTAGTTAGTAGTTAGTAGTAAGTAGTTAGTTGTTAGTAGTTAGTAGTTAGTAGTTAGAAGTTAGTAGTTAGTAGTTAGTAGTTAGTAATTAGTATTTAGTACTTAATATTTGGTAGTTAGGAGTTAGTAGTTAGTAGTTAGTGGTTAGTAGTTAGTAGTTAGTAGTTAGTAGTTAGTAATTAGTATTTTGTAGTTAGTAGTTAGTAGTTATTAGTTAGTAGTTAGTAATTAGTAGTTAGTAGTTAGTAGTTAGTAGTTAGTACTTAATATTTAGTAGTTAGGAGTTAGTAGTTAGTAGTTAGTGAATAGTAGTTAGTAGTTAGTAGTTAGTAGTTAGTGGTTAGTAGTTAGTAGTTAGTAGTTGGTATTTAGTACTTAATATTTAGTAGTTAGGAGTTAGTAGTTAGTAGTTAGTAGTTAGTAGTTAGTAGTTAGTAGTTAGTAGTTAGTATTTAGTAGTTAGTAGTTAGTAGTTAGTAGGTAGTAGTTAGTAGTTAGTAGTTAGTAGTTAGTAGTTAGTAGTTAGTAGTTAGTAGTTAGTAGTTAGTAGTTAGGAGTTAGTAATTAGTAGTTAGTGGTTAGTAGTTAGTTGTTAGTAGTTAGTAGTTAGTTGTTAGTAGTTAGTAGTTAGTAGTTAGTGGTTAGTAGTTAGTAGTTAGTAGTTAGTATTTAGTACTTAATATTTAGTAGTTAGGAGTTAGTAGTTAGTAGTTAGTAGTTAGTATTTAGTAGTTAGTAGTTAGTAGTTAGTAGTTTGTAGTTATTAGTTAGTAGTTAGTAATTAGTAGTTAGTAGTTAGTAGTTAGTAGTTAGTAGTTAGTAGTTAGTAGTTATTAGTTAGTAGTCAGTAGTTAGTAGCTAGTAGCTAGTAGCTAGTAGTTAGTAGTTAGTAGTTAGTAGTTAGTAGTTAGTAGTTAGTAGTTAGTAGTTAGTAGTTAGTAGTTAGTAGTTAATAGTTAGTATTTGGTAGTTAGTAGTTAGTAGTTAGTAGTTAGCAGTTAGTATTTGGTAGTTAGTAGTTAATAGTTAGTAGTTAGTAGCTAGTAGTTAGTAGTTAGTGGTTATTAGTTAGTAGTTAGTAATTAGTAAATAGTAGTTAGTAGTTAGTAGTTAGTAGTCAGTAGTTAGTAGCTAGTAGCTAGTTGCTAGTAGTTATTTGTTAGTAATTAGTAGTTAGTAGTTAGTAGTTAGTAGTTAGTATTTGGTAGTTAGTAGTTAGTAGTTAGTAGTTAGTAGTTATTAGTTAGTAGTTGGTAGTTAGTAGTTAGTAGTTAGTTGTTAGTAGTTAGTAGTTAGTATTTAGTAGTTAGTAGTTAGTAGTTAGTAGTTAGCAGGTAGTTAGTAGTTAGTAGTTAGTATTTAGTACTTAATATTTAGTAGTTAGGAGTTAGTAGTTAGTAGTTAGTGGTTAGTAGTTAGTAGTTAGTAGTTAGTAGTTAGTATTTAGTAGTTAGTAGTTAGTAGTTAGTAGTTAGTAGTTAGTAGTTAGTAGTTAGTAGTTAGTAGTTAGTAGTTAGTAGTTAGTAGTTAGTAGTTAGTAGTTAGTAGTTAGTAGTTAGTAGTTAGTAGTTAGGAGTTAGTAGTTAGTAGTTAGTGGTTAGTAGTTAGTTGTTAGTAGTTAGTAGTTAGTAGTTAGTAGTTAGTAGTTAGTAGTTAGTAGTTAGTAGTTAGTAGTTAGTAGTTAGTAGTTAGTAGTTAGTAGTTAGTAGTTAAGAGTTAGTAGTTAGTAGTTAGTGGTTAGTAGTTAGTTGTTAGTAGTTAGTAGTTAGTAGTTAGTAGTTAGTAGTTAGTGGTTAGTAGTTAGTAGTTAGTAGTTAGTATTTAGTACTTAATATTTAGTAGTTAGGAGTTAGTAGTTAGTAGTTAGTAGTTAGTAGTTAGTATTTAGTAGTTAGTAGTTA
The DNA here is from genome assembly GCF_964194025.1 of Convolutriloba macropyga. Classification (NCBI taxonomy): domain Eukaryota; kingdom Metazoa; phylum Xenacoelomorpha; order Acoela; family Convolutidae; genus Convolutriloba; species Convolutriloba macropyga. The sequence goes on along the minus strand of NW_027453367.1, from coordinate 73,812 downwards.
GTAGTTAGTAGTTATTAGTTAGTAGTTAGTAATTAGTAGTTAGTAGTTAGTAGTTAGTAGTTAGTAGTTAGTAGTTAGTAGTTAGTATTTTGCACTTAATATTTAGTAGTTAGGAGTTAGTAGTTAGTAGTTAGTAGTTAGTATTTGGTAGTTAGTAGTTAATAGTTAGTAGTTAGTAGCTAGTAGTTAGTAGTTAGTAGTTATTAGTTAGTAGTTAGTAATTAGTAAATAGTAGTTAGTAGTTAGTAGTTAGTAGTCAGTAGTTAGTAGCTAGTAGCTAGTAGCTAGTAGCTAGTAGTTAGTAGTTAGTAGTTAGTAGTTAGTATTTGGTAGTTAGTAGTTAGTAGTTAGTAGTTAGTAGTTATTAGTTAGTAGTTAGCAGTTAGTAGTTAGTAGTTAGTAGTTAGTTGTTAGTAGTTAGTAGTTAGTAGTTAGTAGTTAGTAGTTAGCAGTTAGTAGTTAGTAAGAAGTTAGTAGTTAGTAGTTAGTAGTTAGTTATTGGTAGTTAGTAGTAAGTAGTTAGTAGTTAGTAGTAAGTAGTTAGTGGCTAGTAGTTAGTAGTTAGTAGTTAGTATTTAGTACTTAATATTTAGTAGTTAGGAGTTAGTAGTTAGTAGTTAATGGTTAGTAGTTAGTAGTTAGTAGTTAGTATTTAGTAGTTAGTAGTTAGTAGTTAGTAGTTAGTAGTTAGTAGTTAGTAGTTAGTAGTTAGTAGTTAGTAGTTAGGAGTTAGTAGTTAGTAGTTAGTGGTTAGTAGTTAGTTGTTAGTAGTTAGTAGTTAGTAGTTAGTAGTTAGTGGTTAGTAGTTAGTAGTTAGTAGTTAGTATTTAGTACTTAATATTTAGTAGTTAGGAGTTAGTAGTTAGTAGTTAGTAGTTAGTAGTTAGTAGTTAGTAGTTAGTAGTTAGTAGTTAGTAGTTAGTATTTAGTACTTAATATTTAGTAGTTAGGAGTTAGTAGTTAGTAGTTAGTAGTTAGTATTTGGTAGTTAGTAGTTAATAGTTAGTAGTTAGTAGCTAGTAGTTAGTAGTTAGTAGTTATTAGTTAGTAGTTAGTAATTAGTAAATAGTAGTTAGTAGTTAGTAGTTAGTAGTCAGTAGTTAGTAGCTAGTAGCTAGTAGTTAGTAGTTAGTAGTTAGTAGTTAGTAGTTAGTAGTTAGTATTTGGTAGTTAGTAGTTAGTAGTTAGTAGTTAGTAGTTAGTAGTTATTAGTTAGTAGTTAGTAGTTAGTAGTTAGTAGTTAGTAGTTAGTTGTTAGTAGTTAGTAGTTAGTAGTTAGTAGTTAGTAGTTAGTAGTTAGTAGTTAGTAGTTAGTAAGTAGTTAGTAAGTAGTAGGTAGTGTTTAGTACTTAATATTTAGTAGTTAGTAGTTAGTAGTTAGTAGTTATTAGTTAGTAGTTAGTAGTTAGTAGTTAGTAGTTAGTTGTTAGTAGTTAGTAAGTAGTTAGTAGTTAGTATTTAGTACTTAATATTTAGTAGTTAGGAGTTAGTAGTTAGTAGTTAGTGGTTAGTAGTTAGTAGTTAGTAGTTAGTATTTAGTAGCTAGTAGTTAGTAGTTAGTAGTTAGTAGTTAGTAGTTATTAGTTAGTAGTTAGTAATTAGTAGTTAGTAGTTAGTAGTTAGTAGTTAGTAGTTAGTAGTTAGTAGTTAGTAGTTAGTATTTAGTACTTAATATTTAGTAGTTAGAGTTAGTATTTAGTAGTTAGTATTTGGTAGTTAGTAGTTAACAGTTAGTAGTTAGTAGCTAGTAGTTAGTAGTTAGTAGTCATTAGTTAGTTATTAGTAATTAGTAAATAGTAGTTAGAAGTTAGTAGTTAGTAGTCAGTAGTTAGTAGCTAGTAGCTAGTAGCTAGTAGTTAGTAGTTAGTAGTTAATAGTTAGTAGTTAGTATTTGGTAGTTAGTAGTTAGTAGTTAGTAGTTAGTAGTTAGTAGTTATTAGTTAGTAGTTAGTAGTTAGTAGTTAGTAGTTAGTTGTTAGTAGTTAGTAGTTAGTTGTTAGTAGTTAGTAGTTAGTAAGTAGTTAGTAGTTAGTAGTTAGTATTTAGTACTTAATATTTAGTAGTTAGGAGTTAGTAGTTAGTAGTTAGTGGTTAGTAGTTAGTAGTTAGTAGTTAGTATTTAGTACTTAATATTTAGTAGTTAGGAGTTAGTAGTTAGTAGTTAGTAGTTAGTATTTAGTAGTTAGTAGTTAGTAGTTAGTAGTTAGTAGTTAGTAGTTAGTAGTTAGTAGTTAGTAGTTAGTAGTTAGTAGTTAGTAGTTAGTAGTTAGTAGTTAGTAGTTAGTAGTTAGTAGTTAGTAGTTAGTAGTTAGGAGTTAGTAGTTAGTAGTTAGTGGTTAGTAGTTAGTTGTTAGTAGTTAGTAGTTAGTAGTTAGTAGTTAGTGGTTAGTAGTTAGTAGTTAGTATTTAGTACTTAATATTTAGTAGTTAGGAGTTAGTAGTTAGTAGTTAGTAGTTAGTATTTAGTAGTTAGTAGTTAGTAGTTAGTATTTAGTAGTTATTAGTTAGTAGTTAGTAATTAGTAGTTATTAGTTAGTAGTTAGTAGTTAGTAGTTAGTAGTTAGTAGTTAGTAGTTAGTAGTTAGTATTTAGTACTTAATATTTAGTAGTTAGGAGTTAGTAGTTAGTAGTTAGTAGTTAGTATTTGGTAGTTAGTAGTTAATAGTTAGTAGTTAGTAGCTAGTAGTTAGTAGTTAGTAGTTATTAGTTAGTAGTTAGTAATTAGTAAATAGTAGTTAGTAGTTAGTAGTTAGTAGTCAGTAGTTAGTAGCTAGTAGCTAGTAGCTAGTAGCTAGTAGTTAGTAGTTAGTAGTTAGTAGTTAGTAGTTAGTATTTGGTAGTTAGTAGTTAGTAGTTTTAGTAGTTAGTAGTTAGTAGTTATTAGTTAGTAGTTAGTAGTTAGTAGTTAGTAGTTAGTAGTTAGTAGTTAGTAGTTAGTAGTTAGTTGTTAGTAGTTAGTAGTTAGTAGTTAAAAGTTAGTAGTTAGTAGTTAGTTGTTAGTAGTTAGTAGTTAGTAGTTAGTTGTTAGTAGTTAGTAGTTAGTAGTTAGTAGTTAGTAGTTAGTAGTTAGTAGTTAGTAAGTAGTTAGTAGTTAGTAGTTAGTATTTAGTACTTAATATTTAGTAGTTAGGAGTTAGTAGTTAGTAGTTAGTGGTTAGTAGTTAGTAGTTAGTAGTTAGTAGTTAGTATTTAGTAGTTAGTAGTTAGTAGTTAGTAGTTAGTAGTTAGTAGTTAGTAGTTAGTATTTAGTAGTTAGTAGTTAGTAGTTAGTAGTTAATAGTTAGTAGTTAGTAGCTAGTAGTTAGTAGTTAGTAGTTATTAGTTAGTAGTTAGTAATTAGTAAATAGTAGTTAGTAGTTAGTAGTTAGTAGTCAGTAGTTAGTAGCTAGTAGCTAGTAGCTAGTAGCTAGTAGTTAGTAGTTAGTAGTTAGTAGTTAGTAGTTAGTATTTGGTAGTTAGTAGTTAGTAGTTTTAGTAGTTAGTAGTTAGTAGTTATTAGTTAGTAGTTAGTAGTTAGTAGTTAGTAGTTAGTAGTTAGTAGTTAGTAGTTAGTAGTTAGTTGTTAGTAGTTAGTAGTTAGTAGTTAAAAGTTAGTAGTTAGTAGTTAGTTGTTAGTAGTTAGTAGTTAGTAGTTAGTTGTTAGTAGTTAGTAGTTAGTAGTTAGTAGTTAGTAGTTAGTAGTTAGTAAGTAGTTAGTAGTTAGTAGTTAGTATTTAGTACTTAATATTTAGTAGTTAGGAGTTAGTAGTTAGTAGTTAGTGGTTAGTAGTTAGTAGTTAGTAGTTAGTAGTTAGTATTTAGTAGTTAGTAGTTAGTAGTTAGTAGTTAGTAGTTAGTAGTTAGTAGTTAGTAGTTAGTATTTAGTAGTTAGTAGTTAGTAGTTAGTAGTTAGTAGTTAGTAGTTAGTAGTTAGTAGTTAGTAGTTAGTAGTTAGTAGTTAGTAGTTAGTAGTTAGTAGTTAGGAGTTAGTAGTTAGTAGTTAGTGGTTAGTAGTTAGTTGTTAGTAGTTAGTAGTTAGTAGTTAGTAGTTAGTAGTTAGTGGTTAGTAGTTAGTAGTTAGTATTTAGTACTTAATATTTAGTAGTTAGGAGTTAGTAGTTAGTAGTTAGTAGTTAGTATTTAGTAGTTAGTAGTTAGTAGTTAGTAGTTATTAGTTAGTAGTTAGTAATTAGTAGTTGTTAGTTAGTAGTTAGTAGTTAGTAGTTAGTAGTTAGTAGTTAGTAGTTAGTATTTAGTACTTAATATTTAGTAGTTAGGAGTTAGTAGTTAGTAGTTAGTAGTTAGTATTTGGTAGTTAGTAGTTAATAGTTAGTAGTTAGTAGCTAGTAGTTAGTAGTTAGTAGTTATTAGTTAGTAGTTAGTAATTAGTAAATAGTAGTTAGTAGTTAGTAGTTAGTAGTCAGTAGTTAGTAGCTAGTAGCTAGTAGCTAGAAGCTAGTAGTTAGTAGTTAGTAGTTAGTAGTTAGTAGTTAGTATTTGGTAGTTAGTAGTTAGTAGTTAGTAGTTAGTAGTTATTTTTAGTAGTTAGTAGTTAGTAGTTAGTAGTTAGTTGTTAGTAGTTAGTAGTTAGTAGTTAGTAGTTAGTAGTTAGTAGTAAGTAGTTAGTTGTTAGTAGTTAGTAGTTAGTAGTTAGAAGTTAGCAGTTAGTAGTTAGTAGTTAGTAGTTAGTATTTAGTACTTAATATTTAGTAGTTAGGAGTTAGTAGTTAGTAGTTAGTGGTTAGTAGTTAGTAGTTAGTAGTTAGTATTTAGTAGTTAGTAGTTAGTAGTTGGTAGTTATTAGTTAGTAGTTAGTAATTAGTAGTTAGTAGTTAGTAGTTAGTAGTTAGTAGTTAGTAGTTAGTATTTAGTAGTTAGTAGTTAGTAGTTAGTAGTTAGTAGTTATTAGTTAGTAGTTAGTAGTTAGTAGTTATTAGTTAGTAGTTAGTAATTAGTAGTTAGTAGTTAGTAGTTAGTAGTTAGTATTTAGTACTTAATATTTAGTAGTTAGGAGTTAGTAGTTAGTAGTTAGTAGTTAGTATTTAGTAGTTAGTAGTTAGTAGTTAGTAGTTAGTAGTTAGTAGTTAGTAGTTTTTAGTTAGTAGTTAGTAATTAGTAGTTATTAGTTAGTAGTTAGTAGTTAGTAGTTAGTAGTTAGTAGTTAGTAGTTAGTAGTTAGTAGTTAGTAGTTAGTAGTTAGTATTTAGTACTTAATATTTAGTAGTTAGGAGTTAGTAGTTAGTAGTTAGTAGTTAGTATTTGGTAGTTAGTAGTTAATAGTTAGTAGTTAGTAGCTAGTAGTTAGTAGTTAGTAGTTATTAGTTAGTAGTTAGTAATTAGTAAATAGTAGTTGGTAGTTAGTAGTTAGTAGTCAGTAGTTAGTAGCTAGTAGCTAGTAGCTAGTAGCTAGTAGTTAGTAGTTAGTAGTTAGTAGTTAGTATTTGGTAGTTAGTAGTTAGTAGTTAGTAGTTAGTAGTTAGTAGTTATTAGTTAGTAGTTAGTAGTTAGTAGTTAGTAGTTAGTAGTTAGTTGTTAGTAGTTAGTAGTTAGTAGTTAGTAGTTAGTAGTAAGTAGTTAGTTGTTAGTAGTTAGTAGTTAGTAGTTAGAAGTTAGTAGTTAGTAGTTAGTAGTTAGTATTTAGTACTTAAAATTTAGTAGTTAGGAGTTAGTAGTTAGTAGTTAGTGGTTAGTAGTTAGTTGTTAGTAGTTAGTAGTTAGTAGTTAGTAGTTAGTAGTTAGTGGTTAGTAGTTAGTAGTTAGTATTTAGTACTTAATATTTAGTAGTTAGGAGTTAGTAGTTAGTAGTTAGTAGTTAGTATTTAGTAGTTAGTAGTTAGTAGTTAGTAGTTAGTAGTTATTAGTTAGTAGTTAGTAATTAGTAGTTATTAGTTAGTAGTTAGTAGTTAGTAGTTAGTAGTTAGTAGTTAGTAGTTAGTATTTAGTACTTAATATTTAGTAGTTAGGAGTTAGTAGTTAGTAGTTAGTAGTTAGTATTTGGTAGTTAGTAGTTAATAGTTAGTAGTTAGTAGCTAGTAGTTAGTGGTTAGTAGTTAGTAGTTAGTATTTAGTACTTAATATTTAGTAGTTAGGAGTTAGTAGTTAGTAGTTAGTAGTTAGTATTTAGTTGTTAGTAGTTAGTAGTTAGTAGTTAGAAGTTAGTAGTTAGTAGTTAGTAGTTAGTATTTAGTACTTAAAATTTAGTAGTTAGGAGTTAGTAGTTAGTAGTTAGTGGTTAGTAGTTAGTTGTTAGTAGTTAGTAGTTAGTAGTTAGTAGTTAGTAGTTAGTGGTTAGTAGTTAGTAGTTAGTATTTAGTACTTAATATTTAGTAGTTAGGAGTTAGTAGTTAGTAGTTAGTAGTTAGTATTTAGTAGTTAGTAGTTAGTAGTTAGTAGTTAGTAGTTATTAGTTAGTAGTTAGTAATTAGTAGTTATTAGTTAGTAGTTAGTAGTTAGTAGTTAGTAGTTAGTAGTTAGTAGTTAGTATTTAGTACTTAATATTTAGTAGTTAGGAGTTAGTAGTTAGTAGTTAGTAGTTAGTATTTGGTAGTTAGTAGTTAATAGTTAGTAGTTAGTAGCTAGTAGTTAGTAGTTAGTAGTTATTAGTTAGTAGTTAGTAATTAGTAAATAGTAGTTAGTAGTTAGTAGTTAGTAGTCAGTAGTTAGTAGCTAGTAGCTAGTAGCTAGAAGCTAGTAGTTAGTAGTTAGTAGTTAGTAGTTAGTAGTTAGTATTTGGTAGTTAGTAGTTAGTAGTTAGTAGTTAGTAGTTATTAGTTAGTAGTTAGTAGTTAGTAGTTAGTAGTTAGTTGTTAGTAGTTAGTAGTTAGTAGTTAGTAGTTAGTAGTAAGTAGTTAGTTGTTAGTAGTTAGTAGTTAGTAGTTAGAAGTTAGCAGTTAGTAGTTAGTAGTTAGTAGTTAGTATTTAGTACTTAATATTTAGTAGTTAGGAGTTAGTAGTTAGTAGTTAGTGGTTAGTAGTTAGTAGTTAGTAGTTAGTATTTAGTAGTTAGTAGTTAGTAGTTAGTAGTTATTAGTTAGTAGTTAGTAATTAGTAGTTAGTAGTTAGTAGTTAGTAGTTAGTAGTTACTAGTTAGTAGTTAGTATTTAGTAGTTAGTAGTTAGTAGTTAGTAGTTATTAGTTAGTAGTTAGTAGTTAGTAGTTATTAGTTAGTAGTTAGTAATTAGTAGTTAGTAGTTAGTAGTTAGTAGTTAGTATTTAGTACTTAATATTTAGTAGTTAGGAGTTAGTAGTTAGTAGTTAGTATTTAGTAGTTAGTAGTTAGTAGTTAGTAGTTAGTAGTTATTAGTTAGTAGTTAGTAATTAGTAGTTATTAGTTAGTAGTTAGTAGTTAGTAGTTAGTAGTTAGTAGTTAGTAGTTAGTAGTTAGTTGTTAGTAGTTAGTATTTAGTACTTAATATTTAGTTGTTAGGAGTTAGTAGTTAGTAGTTAGTAGTTAGTATTTGGTAGTTAGTAGTTAATAGTTAGTAGTTAGTAGCTAGTAGTTAGTAGTTAGTAGTTATTAGTTAGTAGTTAGTAATTAGTAAATAGTAGTTGGTAGTTAGTAGTTAGTAGTCAGTAGTTAGTAGCTAGTAGCTAGTAGCTAGTAGCTAGTAGTTAGTAGTTAGTAGTTAGTAGTTAGTAGTTAGTATTTGGTAGTTAGTAGTTAGTAGTTAATAGTTAGTAGTTATTAGTTAGTAGTTAGTAGTTAGTAGTTAGTAGTTAGTAGTTAGTAGTTAGTTGTTAGTAGTTAGTAGTTAGTAGTTAGTAGTTAGTAGTTAGTAGTAAGTAGTTAGTTGTTAGTAGTTAGTAGTTAGTAGTTAGAAGTTAGTAGTTAGTAGTTAGTAGTTAGTATTTAGTACTTAAAATTTAGTAGTTAGGAGTTAGTAGTTAGTAGTTAGTGGTTAGTAGTTAGTAGTTAGTAGTTAGTATTTAGTAGTTAGTAGTTAGTAGAGTAGTTATTAGTTAGTAGTTAGTAATTAGTAGTTAGTAGTTAGTAGTTAGTAGTTAGTAGTTAGTAGTTAGTAGTTAGTAGTTAGTAGTTAGTAGTTAGTAGTTAGTAGTTAGTATTTAGTACTTAATATTTAGTAGTTAGGAGTTAGTAGTTAGTAGTTAGTAGTTAGTATTTGGTAGTTAGTAGTTAATAGTTAGTAGTTAGTAGCTAGTAGTTAGTAGTTAGTAGTTATTAGTTAGTAGTTAGTAATTAGTAAATAGTAGTTAGTAGTTAGTAGTTAGTAGCTAGTAGCTAGTAGCTAGCAGCTAGTAGTTAGTAGTTAGTAGTTAGTAGTTAGTAGTTAGTATTTGGTAGTTAGTAGTTAGTAGTTAGTAGTTAGTAGTTATTAGTTAGTAGTTAGTAGTTAGTAATTAGTAGTTAGTAGTTAGTAGTTAGTTGTTAGTAGTTAGTAGTTAGTAGTTAGTAGTTAGTAGTTAGTAGTTAGTAGTTAGTAAGTAGTTAGTAGTTAGTAGTTAGTAGTTAGTAATTAGTAGCTAGTAGCTAGTAGCTAGTAGTTAGTAGTTAGTAGTTAGTAGTTAGTAGTTAGTATTTGGTAGTTAGTAGTTAGTAGTTAGTAGTTAGTAGTTATTAGTTAGTAGTTAGTAGTTAGTAGTTAGTAGTTAGTAGTTAGTTGTTAGTAGTTAGTAGTTAGTAGTTAGTAGTTAGTAGTAAGTAGTTAGTTGTTAGTAGTTAGTAGTTAGTAATTAGTAAATAGTAGTTGGTAGTTAGTAGTTAGTAGTCAGTAGTTAGTAGCTAGTAGCTAGTAGCTAGTAGCTAGTAGTTAGTAGTTAGTAGTTAGTAGTTAGTAGTTAGTATTTGGTAGTTAGTAGTTAGTAGTTAGTAGTTAGTAGTTATTAGTTAGTAGTTAGTAGTTAGTAGTTAGTAGTTAGTAGTTAGTAGTTAGTTGTTAGTAGTTAGTAGTTAGTAGTTAGTAGTTAGTAGTTATTAGTTAGTAGTTAGTAGTTAGTAGTTAGTAGTTAGTAGTTAGTAAATAGATAGTAGTAGTTAGTAGTTAGTAGTTAGTAGTTAGTAGTAAGTAGTTAGTTGTTAGTAGTTAGTAGTTAGTAATTAGTAAATAGTAGTTGGTAGTTAGTAGTTAGTAGTCAGTAGTTAGTAGCTAGTAGCTAGTAGCTAGTAGCTAGTAGTTAGTAGTTAGTAGTTATTAGTTAGTAGTTAGTAATTAGTAAATAGTAGTTGGTAGTTAGTAGTTAGTAGTCAGTAGTTAGTAGCTAGTAGCTAGTAGCTAGTAGCTAGTAGTTAGTAGTTAGTAGTTAGTAGTTAGTATTTGGTAGTTAGTAGTTAGTAGTTAGTAGTTAGTAGTTATTAGTTAGTAGTTAGTAGTTATTAGTTAGTAGTTAGTAGTTAGTTGTTAGTAGTTAGTAGTTAGTAGTTAGTAGTTAGTAGTAAGTAGTTAGTTGTTAGTAGTTAGTAGTTAGTAGTTAGAAGTTAGTAGTTAGTAGTTAGTAGTTAGTATTTAGTACTTAAAATTTAGTAGTTAGGAGTTAGTAGTTAGTAGTTAGTGGTTAGTAGTTAGTAGTTAGTAGTTAGTATTTAGTAGTTAGTAGTTAGTAGTTAGTAGTTATTAGTTAGTAGTTAGTAATTAGTAGTTAGTAGTTAGTAGTTAGTAGTTAGTAGTTAGTAGTTAGTAGTTAGTAGTTAGTAGTTAGTAGTTAGTATTTAGTACTTAATATTTAGTAGTTAGGAGTTAGTAGTTAGTAGTTAGTAGTTAGTATTTGGTAGTTAGTAGTTAATAGTTAGTAGTTAGTAGCTAGTAGTTAGTAGTTAGTAGTTATTAGTTAGTAGTTAGTAATTAGTAAATAGTAGTTAGTAGTTAGTAGTTAGTAGCTAGTAGCTAGTAGCTAGCAGCTAGTAGTTAGTAGTTAGTAGTTAGTAGTTAGTAGTTAGTATTTGGTAGTTAGTAGTTAGTAGTTAGTAGTTATTAGTTAGTAGTTAGTAGTTAGTAGTTAGTAGTTAGTAGTTAGTAGTTAGTAGTTAGTTGTTAGTAGTTAGTAGTTAGTAGTTAGTAGTTAGTAGTTAGTAGTTAGTAGTTAGTAGTTAGTAAGTAGTTAGTAGTTAGTAGTTAGTAGTTAGTAATTAGTAGTTAGTTATTAGTAGTTAGTAGTAAGTAGTTAGTAGTTAGTAGTAAGTAGTTAGTTGTTAGTAGTTAGTAGTTAGTAGTTAGAAGATAGTAGTTAGTAGTTAGTAGTTAGTAGTTAGTATTTAGTACTTAATATTTAGTAGTTAGGAGTTAGTAGTTAGTAGTTAGTGGTTAGTAGTTAGTAGCTAGTAGTTAGTAGTTAGTATTTAGTAGTTAGTAGTTAGTAGTTAGTAGTTATTAGTTAGTAGTAAGTAATTAGTAGCTAGTAGTTAGTAGTTAGTAGTTAGTAGTTAGTAGTTAGTAGTTAGTAGTTAGTATTTAGTACTTAATATTTAGTAGTTAGGAGTTAGTAGTTAGTAGTTAGTGGTTAGTAGTTAATAGTTAGTAGTTAGTAGTTAGTAGTTAGTAGTTAGTGGTTAGTAGTTAGTAGTTAGTAGTTAGTATTTAGTACTTAATATTTAGTAGTTAGGAGTGAGTAGTTAGTAGTTAGTGGTTAGTAGTTAGTAGTTAGTAGTTAGTATTTAGTAGTTAGTAGTTAGTAGTTAGTAGTTAGTAGTTAGTAGTTAGTAGTTAGTAGTTAGTAGTTAGTAGTTAGTAGTTAGTAGTTAGTAGTTAGGAATTAGTAGTTGGTAGTTAGTGGTTAGTAGTTAGTTGTTAGTAGTTAGTAGTTAGTAGTTAGTAGTTAGTAGTTAGTGGTTAGTAGTTAGTAGTTAGTATTTAGTACTTAATATTTAGTAGTTAGGAGTTAGTAGTTAGTAGTTAGTGGTTAGTAGTTAGTAGTTAGTAGTTAGTAGTTAGTAGTTAGTAGTTAGTAGTTAGTAGTTTGTAGTTAGTAGTTAGTAGTTAGTAGTTAGTAGTTAGTATCTAGTAGTTAGTAGTTAGTAGTTAGTAGTTAGTAGTTAGTAGTTAGTAGTTAGTAGTTAGTAGTTAGTAGTTAGTATTTAGTACTTAATATTTAGTAGTTAGGAGTTAGTAGTTAGTAGTTAGTGGTTAGTAGTTAGTAGTTAGTAGTTAGTAGTTAGTATTTAGTAGTTAGTAGTTAGTAGTTAGTAGTTAGTAGTTAGTAGTTAGTAGTAATTAGTTAGTAGTTAGTAATTAGTAGTTAGTATTTAGTAGCTAGTAGTCAGTAGTTAGTAGTTAGTAGTTACTAGTTAGTAGTTAGTTGTTAGTAGTTAGTGGTTAGTAGTTAGTTGTTAGTAGTTAGTAGTTAGTAGTTAGTAGTTAGTAGTTAGTAGTTAGTAGTTAGTAGTTAGTAGTTAGTGGTTAGTAGTTAGTAGTTAGTAGTTAGTATTTAGTACTTAATATTTAGTAGTTAGGAGTTAGTAGTTAGCAGTTAGTGGTTAGTAGTTAGTAGTTAGTTGTTAGTAGTTAGTAGTTAGTAGTTAGTAGTTAGTAGTTAGTAGTTAGTAGTTAATAGTTAGTGGTTAGTAGTTAGTAGTTATTAGTTAGTATTTAGTACTTAATATTTAGTTGTTGGGTGTTAGTAGTTAGTAGTTAGTGGTTAGTAGTTAGTAGTTAGTAGCTAGTAGTTAGTAGTTAGTAGTTAGTAGTTAGTAGTTATTAGTTAGTAGTTAGTAATTAGTAGTTAGTAGTTAGTAGCTAGTAGTCAGTAGTTAGTAGTTACTAGTTAGTAGTTAGTAGTTAGTAGTTAGTAGTTAGTAGTTAGTAGTTAGTAGTTAGTAGTTAGTAGTTAGTAGTTAGTAGTTAGTAGTTAGTAGTTAGTAGTTAGTAGTTAGTAGTTAGTAATTAGTAGTTAGTAGTTAGTAGTTAGTGGTTAGTAGTTAGTAGTTAGTAGTAGTATTTAGTACTTAATATTTAGTAGTTAGTAGCCAGTAGTTAGTAGTTATTAGTTAGTAGTTAGTAATTAGTAGTTAGTAGTTAGTAGCTAGTAGTCAGTAGATAGTAGTTAGTAGTTACTAGTTAGTAGTTAGTAGTTAGTAGTTAGTAGTTAGTAGTTAGTAGTTAGTAGTTAGTAGTTAGTAGCTAGTAGTCAGTAGTTAGTAGTTAGTAGTTACTAGTTAGTAGTTAGTAGTTAGTAGTTAGTAGTTAGTAGCTAGTAGTTAGTAGTTAGTAGTTAGTAGTTAGTAGTTAGTAGTTAGTAGTTATTAGTTAGTAGTTAGTAATTAGTAGTTAGTAGTTAGTAGCTAGTAGTCAGTAGTTAGTAGTTAGTAGTTACTAGTTAGTAGTTAGTAGTTAGTGGTTAGTAGTTAGTAGTTAGTTGTTAGTAGTTAGTATTTAGTAGTTAGTAGTTAGTAGTTAGTAGTTAGTAGTTAGTAGTTAGTAGTTAGTAGTTAGTAGTTAGTAGTTAGTAGTTAGTAGTTAGTAGTTAGTGGTTAGTAGTTAGTAGTTAGTAGTTAGTAGTTAGTAGTTACTAGTTAGTAGTTAGTAGTTAGTGGTTAGTAGTTAGTAGTTAGTTGTTAGTAGTTAGTATTTAGGAGTTAGTAGTTAGTAGTTAGTAGTTAGTAGTTAGTAGTTAGTAGTTAGTAGTTAGTAGTTAGTAGTTAGTAGTTAGTGGTTAGTAGTTAGTAGTTAGTTGTTAGTAGTTAGTAGTTAGTAGTTAGTAGTTAATAGTTAGTGGTTAGTAGTTAGTAGTTAGTAGTTAGTATTTAGTACTTAATATTTAGTTGTTAGGAGTTAGTAGTTAGTAGTTAGTGGTTAATAGTTAGTAGTTAGTAGCTAGTAGTTAGTAGTTAGTAGTTAGTAGTTAGTAGTTATTAGTTGGTAGTTAGTAATTAGTAGTTAGTAGTTAGTAGCTAGTAGTCAGTAGTTAGTAGTTAGTAGTTACTAGTTAGTAGTTAGTAGTTAGTAGTTAGTAGTTAGTGGTTAGTGGTTAGTAGTTAGTAGTTAGTAGTAGTATTTAGTACTTAATATTTAGTAGTTAGGAGTTAGTAGTTAGTAGTTAGTGGTTAGTAGTTAGTAGTTAGTTGTTAGTAGTTAGTATTTAGTAGTTGGTAGTTAGTAGTTAGTAGTTAGTAGTTAGTAGTTAGTAGTTAGTAGTTAGTAGTTAGTAGTTAGTAGTTAGTAGTTAGTAGTTAGTAGTTAGTAGTTAGTAGTTAGTAGTTAGTAGTTAGTAGTTAGTAGTTAGTAGTTAGTAGTTAGTAGTTAGTAGATAGTAGTTAGTAGTTAGTAGTTAGTATTTAGTACTTAATATTTAGTAGTTAGGAGTTAGTAGTTAGTAGTTAGTGTTTAGTAGGTAGTAGTTAGTAGTTAGTATTTAGTATTTAGTAGTTAGTAGTTAGTAGTTAGTAGTTAGTAGTTAGTAGTTAGTAGTTAGTAGTTAGTAGTTAGTAGTTAGTAGTTAGTAGTTAGTAGTTAGTAGTTAGTAGTTAGTGGTTAGTAGTTAGTAGTTAGTTGTTAGTAGTTAGTATTTAGTAGTTAGTAGTTAGTAGTTAGTAGTTAGTAGTTAGTAGTTAGTAGTTAGTAGTTAGTAGTTAGTAGTTAGTAGTTAGTAGTTAGTAGTTAGTAGTTAGTAGTTAGTGGTTAGTAGTTAGTAGTTAGTAGTTAATAGTTAGTAGTTACTAGTTAGTAGTTAGTAGTTAGTGGTTAGTAGTTAGTAGTTAGTTGTTAGTAGTTAGTATTTAGGAGTTAGTAGTTAGTAGTTAGTAGTTAGTAGTTAGTAGTTAGTAGTTAGTAGTTAGTAGTTAGTAGTTAGTGGTTAGTAGTTAGTAGTTAGTTGTTAGTAGTTAGTAGTTAGTAGTTAGTAGTTAGTAGTTAATAGTTAGTGGTTAGTAGTTAGTAGTTAGTAGTTAGTATTTAGTACTTAATATTTAGTTGTTAGGAGTTAGTAGTTAGTAGTTAGTGGTTAATAGTTAGTAGTTAGTAGCTAGTAGTTAGTAGTTAGTAGTTAGTAGTTAGTAGTTATTAGTTGGTAGTTAGTAATTAGTAGTTAGTAGTTAGTAGCTAGTAGTCAGTAGTTAGTAGTTAGTAGTTACTAGTTAGTAGTTAGTAGTTAGTAGTTAGTAGTTAGTAGTTAGTAGTTAGCAGTTAGTAGTTAGTAGTTAGTAGTTAGTGGTTAGTGGTTAGTAGTTAGTAGTTAGTAGTAGTATTTAGTACTTAATATTTAGTAGTTAGGAGTTAGTAGTTGGTAGTTAGTGGTTAGTAGTTAGTAGTTAACTAACTACTAACTACTAACCACTAACTACTAACTACTAACTCCTAACTACTAAATATTAAGTACTAAATACTACTACTAACTACTAACTACTAACCACTAACCACTAACTACTAACTACTAACTACTAACTGCTAACTACTAACTACTAACTACTAACTACTAACTACTAACTACTAACTACTAGCTACTAGCTACTAACTACTAACTACTAACTACTAACTACTAACTAGTTAGTATTTAGTAGTTAGTAGTTAGTAGTTAGTAGTTAGTAGTTAGTAGTTAGTAGTTAGTAGTTAGTAGTTAGTAGTTAGTAGTTAGTGGTTAGTAGTTAGTAGTTAGTAGTTAGTAGTTAGTAGTCAGTAGTTAGTAGCTAGTAGCTAGTAGCTAGTAGCTAGTAGCTAGTAGCTAGTAGCTAGTAGCTAGTAATTAGTAGTTAGTAGTTAGTAGTTAGTAGTTAGTAGTTAGTAGTTAGTAGTTAGTTATTAGTAGTCAGTAGTAAGTAGTTAGTAGTTAGTAGTAAGTAGTTAGTAGTTAGTAGTTAGTAGTTAGTAGTTAGTAGTTAGTAGTTAGTAGTTAGTAGTTAGTAGTTAGTAGTTAGTAGTTAGTAGTTAGTAGTTAGTAGTTAGTAGTTAGTAGTTAGTAGTTAGTAGTTAGTAGTTAGTAGTTAGTAGTTATTAGTTAGTAGTTAGTAATTAGTAGTTAGTAGTTAGTAGTTAACAGTCAGTAGTTAGTAGTTAGTAGTTAGTAGTTAGTAGTTAGAAGTTATTAGTTATTAGTTAGTAATTAGTAGTTAGTAGTTAGTAGTTAGTAGTCAGTAGTTAGTAGCTAGTAGCTAGTAGCTAGTAGCTAGTAGTTAGTAGTTAGTAGTTAGTAGTTAGTAGTTAGTATTTGGTAGTTAGTAGTTAGTAGTTAGTAGTTAGTAATTATTAGTTAGTAGTTAGTAGTTAGTTGTTAGTAGTTAGTAGTTAGTAGTTAGTAGTTAGTAGTTAGTAGTTAGTAGTTAGTAGTTAGTAGTTAGTAGTTAGTAGTTAGTAGTTAGTAGTTAGTAGTTAGTAGTTAGTATTTAGTAGTTAGTAGTTAGTAGTTAGTAAGTAGTTAGTAGTTAGTAGTTAGTAATTAGTTATTAGTAGTTAGTATTAAGTAGTTAGTAGTTAGTAGTAAGTAGTTAGTAGTTAGTAGTTAGTAGTTAGTAGTTAGTAGTTAGTAGTTAGTATTTCGTGGTTAGTAGTCAGTAGTTAGTAGTTAGTATTTAGTACTTAATATTTAGTAGTTAGGAGTTAGTAGTTAGTAGTTAGTGGTTAGTAGTTAGTAGTTAGTAGTTAGTAGTTAGTATTTAGTTGTTAGTAGTTAGTAGTTAGTAGTTAGTATTTAGTACTTAATATTTAGTAGTTAGGAGTTAGTAGTTAGTAGTTAGTGGTTAGTAGTTAGTAGTTAGTAGTTAGTAGTTAGTAGTTAGTAGTTAGTAGTTAGTAGTTAGTAGTTAGTAGTTAGTGGTTAGTAGTTAGTAGTTAGTAGTTAGTATTTAGTAGTTAGTAGTTAGTAGTTAGTAGTTAGTAGTTAGTAGTTAGTAGTTAGTAGTTAGTAGTTAGTAGTTAGTAGTTAGTAGTTAGTAGTTAGTAGTTAGTAGTTAGTAGTTATTAGTTAGTAGTTAGTAATTAGTAGTTAGTAGTTAGTAGTTAGTAGTCAGTAGTTAGTAGCTAGTAGCTAGTAGCTAGTAGCTAGTAGTTAGTAGTTAGTAGTTAGTAGTTAGTAGTTAGTAGTTAGTATTTGGTAGTTAATAGTTAGTAGTTAGTAGTTAGTAATTATTAGTTAGTAGTTAGTAGTTAGTAGTTAGTATTTAGTAGTTAGTAGTTAGTAGTTAGTAAGTAGTTAGTAGTTAGTAGTTAGTAATTAGTTATTAGTAGTTAGTATTAAGTAGTTAGTAGTTAGTAGTAAGTAGTTAGTAGTTAGTAGTTAGTAGTTAGTAGTTAGTAGTTAGTAGTTAGTATTTCCTGGTTAGTAGTCAGTAGTTAGTAGTTAGTATTTAGTACTTAATATTTAGTAGTTAGGAGATAGTAGTTAGTAGTTAGTGGTTAGTAGTTAGTAGTTAGTAGTTAGTAGTTAGTAGTTAGTAGTTAGTAGTTAGTAGTTAGTAGTTAGTGGTTAGTAGTTAGTAGTTAGTAGTTAGTAGTTAGTAGTTAGTAGTTAGTAGTTAGTAGTTAGTAGTTAGTAGTTAGTAGTTAGTAGTTAGTAGTTAGTAGTTAGTAGTTAGTAGTTAGTAGTTAGTAGTTAGTGGTTAGTAGTTAGTAGTTAGTAGTTAGTATTTAGTAGTTAGTAGTTAGTAGTTAGTAGTTAGTAGTTAGTAGTTAGTAGTTAGTAGTTAGTAGTTAGTAGTTAGTAGTTAGTAGTTAGTAGTTAGTAGTTAGTAGTTAGTAGTTAGTAGTTAGTAGTTAGTAGTTAGTAGTTAGTAGTTAGTAGTTAGTAGTTACTAGTTAGTAGTTAGTAGTTAGTAGTTAGTAGTTAGTAGTTAGTAGTTAGTAGTTAGTAGTTAGTAGTTAGTAGTTAGTAGTTAGTAGTTAGTAGTTAGTAGTTAGTAGTTACTAGTTAGTAGTTAGTAGTTAGTGGTTAGTAGTTAGTAGTTAGTAGTTAGTAGTTAGTATTTAGTAGTTAGTGGTTAGTAGTTAGTAGTTAGTAGTTAGTATTTAGTAGTTAGTAGTTAGTAGTTAGTAGTTAGTAGTTAGTAGTTAGTAGTTAGTAGTTAGTAGTTAGTAGTTAGTAGTTAGTAGTTAGTAGTTAGTAGTTAGTAGTTAGTAGTTAGTAGTTAGTAGTTAGTAGTTAGTAGTTAGTAGTTAGTAGTTAGTAGTT
The DNA here is from genome assembly GCF_964194025.1 of Convolutriloba macropyga. Lineage (NCBI taxonomy): Eukaryota > Metazoa > Xenacoelomorpha > Acoela > Convolutidae > Convolutriloba > Convolutriloba macropyga. The sequence continues at coordinate 56,790 of NW_027453367.1, read as the reverse complement.
AGTAGTTAGTAGTTAGTAGTTAGTGGTTAGTAGTTAGTAGTTAGTAGTTAATAGTTAGTATTTAGTACTTAATATTTAGTAGTTAGGAGTTAGTAGTTAGTAGTTAGTGGTTAGTAGTTAGTAGTTAGTAGTTAGTAGTTAGTATTTAGTAGTTAGTAGTTAGTAGTTAGTAGTTAGTAGTTAGTAGTTAGTAGTTAGTAGTTAGTAGTTAGTAGTTAGTAGTTAGTAGTTAGTAGTTAGTAGTTAGTAGTTAGTAGTTAGTAGTTAGTAGTTAGTAGTTAGTAGTTAGTAGTCAGTAGTTAGTAGCTAGTAGCTAGTAGCTAGTAGCTAGTAGCTAGTAGCTAGTAGCTAGTAGCTAGTAGCTAGTAGTTAGTAGTTAGTAGTTAGTAGTTAGTAGTTAGTAGTTAGTAGTTAGTAGTTAGTAGTTATTTATTAGTAGTCAGTAGTAAGTAGTTAGTAGTTAGTAGTAAGTAGTTAGTAGTTAGTAGTTAGTAGTTAGTAGTTAGTAGTTAGTATTTAGTAGTTAGTAGTTAGTAGGTAGTAGTTAGTAGTTAGTAGTTAGTAGTTAGTAGTAAGTAGTTAGTAGTTAGTAGTTATTAGTTAGTAGTTAGTAATTAGTAGTTAGTAGTTAGTAGTTAGTAGTCAGTAGTTAGTAGCTAGTAGCTAGTAGCTAGTAGCTAGTAGTTAGTAGTTAGTAGTTAGTAGTTAGTAGTTAGTAGTTAGTATTTGGTAGTTAATAGTTAGTAGTTAGTAGTTAGTAGTTAGTAGTTAGTAGCTATTAGTTAGTAGTTAGTAGTTAGTTGTTAGTAGTTAGTAGTTAGTAGTTAGTAGTTAGTAGTTAGTAGTTAGTAGTTAGTAGTTAGTAGTTAGTAGTTAGTAGTTAGTAGTTAGTAGTTAGTAGTTAGTAGTTAGTAGTTAGTAGTTAGTAGTTAGTAGTTAGTAGTTAGTAGTTAGTAGTTAGTAGTTAGTAGTTAGTAGTTAGTAGTCAGTAGTTAGTAGCTAGTAGCTAGTAGCTAGTAGCTAGTAGCTAGTAGCTAGTAGCTAGTAGCTAGTAGCTAGTAGTTAGTAGTTAGTAGTTAGTAGTTAGTAGTTAGTAGTTAGTAGTTAGTAGTTAGTAGTTATTTATTAGTAGTCAGTAGTAAGTAGTTAGTAGTTAGTAGTAAGTAGTTAGTAGTTAGTAGTTAGTAGTTAGTAGTTAGTAGTTAGTATTTAGTAGTTAGTAGTTAGTAGGTAGTAGTTAGTAGTTAGTAGTTAGTAGTTAGTAGTAAGTAGTTAGTAGTTAGTAGTTATTAGTTAGTAGTTAGTAATTAGTAGTTAGTAGTTAGTAGTTAGTAGTCAGTAGTTAGTAGCTAGTAGCTAGTAGCTAGTAGCTAGTAGTTAGTAGTTAGTAGTTAGTAGTTAGTAGTTAGTAGTTAGTATTTGGTAGTTAATAGTTAGTAGTTAGTAGTTAGTAGTTAGTAGTTAGTAGCTATTAGTTAGTAGTTAGTAGTTAGTTGTTAGTAGTTAGTAGTTAGTAGTTAGTAGTTAGTAGTTAGTAGTTAGTAGTTAGTAGTTAGTAGTTAGTAGTTAGTAGTTAGTAGTTAGTAGTTAGTAGTTAGTAGTTAGTAGTTAGTAGTTAGTAGTTAGTAAGTAGTTAGTAGTTAGTAGTTAGTAGTTAGTTATTAGTAGTTAGTAGTAAGTAGTTAGTAGTTAGTAGTAAGTAGTTAGTAGTTAGTAGTTAGTAGTTAGTAGTTAGTAGATAGTAGTTAGTAGTTAGTAGTTAGTAGTTAGTAGTTAGTAGTTAGTAGTTAGTAGTTAGTAGTTAGTATTTAGTAGTTAGTAGTTAGTAGTTAGTAGTTAGTAGTTAGTAGTTAGTAGTTAGTAGTTAGTAGTTAGTAGTTAGTAGTTAGTAGTTAGTAGTTAGTAGTTAGTAGTTAGTAGTTAGTAGTTAGTAGTTAGTAGTTAGTAGTTAGTAGTTAGTAGTTAGTAGTTAGTAGTTAGTAGTCAGTAGTTAGTAGCTAGTAGCTAGTAGCTAGTAGCTAGTAGCTAGTAGCTAGTAGCTAGTAGTTAGTAGTTAGTAGTTAGTAGTTAGTAGTTAGTAGTTAGTAGTTAGTAGTTAGTAGTTATTTATTAGTAGTCAGTAGTAAGTAGTTAGTAGTTAGTAGTAAGTAGTTAGTAGTTAGTAGTTAGTAGTTAGTAGTTAGTAGTTAGTAGCTAGTAGTTAGTAGTTAGTAGTTAGTAGTTAGTAGTTAGTAGTTAGTAGTTAGTAGTTAGTATTTGGTAGTTAATAGTTAGTAGTTAGTAGTTAGTAGTTAGTAGTTAGTAGCTATTAGTTAGTAGTTAGTAGTTAGTTGTTAGTAGTTAGTAGTTAGTAGTTAGTAGTTAGTAGTTAGTAGTTAGTAGTTAGTAGTTAGTAGTTAGTAGTTAGTAGTTAGTAGTTAGTAGTTAGTAGTTAGTAGTTAGTAGTTAGTAGTTAGTAGTTAGTAAGTAGTTAGTAGTTAGTAGTTAGTAGTTAGTTATTAGTAGTTAGTAGTAAGTAGTTAGTAGTTAGTAGTAAGTAGTTAGTAGTTAGTAGTTAGTAGTTAGTAGTTAGTAGATAGTAGTTAGTAGTTAGTAGTTAGTAGTTAGTAGTTAGTAGTTAGTAGTTAGTAGTTAGTAGTTAGTAGTTAGTAGTTAGTAGTTAGTAGTTAGTAGTTAGTAGTTAGTAGTTAGTAGTTAGTAGTTAGTAGTTAGTAGTTAGTAGTTAGTAGTTAGTAGTTAGTAGTTAGTAGTTAGTAGTTAGTAGTTAGTAGTTAGTAGTTAGTAGTTAGTAGTTAGTAGTTAGTAGTTAGTAGTTAGTAGTCAGTAGTTAGTAGCTAGTAGCTAGTAGCTAGTAGCTAGTAGCTAGTAGCTAGTAGCTAGTAGCTAGTAGTTAGTAGTTAGTAGTTAGTAGTTAGTAGTTAGTAGTTAGTAGTTAGTAGTTAGTAGTTTTTTATTAGTAGTCAGTAGTAAGTAGTTAGTAGTTAGTAGTAAGTAGTTAGTAGTTAGTAGTTAGTAGTTAGTAGTTAGTATTTAGTAGTTAGTAGTTAGTAGGTAGTAGTTAGTAGTTAGTAGTTAGTAGTTAGTAGTTAGTAGTTAGTAGTTAGTAGTAAGTAGTTAGTAGTTAGTAGTTATTAGTTAGTAGTTAGTAATTAGTAGTTAGTAGTTAGTAGTTAGTAGTCAGTAGTTAGTAGCTAGTAGCTAGTAGCTAGTAGCTAGTAGTTAGTAGTTAGTAGTTAGTAGTTAGTAGTTAGTAGTTAGTATTTAGTAGTTAATAGTTAGTAGTTAGTAGTTAGTAGTTAGTAGTTAGTAGCTATTAGTTAGTAGTTAGTAGTTAGTTGTTAGTAGTTAGTAGTTAGTAGTTAGTAGTTAGTAGTTAGTAGTTAGTAGTTAGTAGTTAGTAGTTAGTAGTTAGTAGTTAGTAGTTAGTAGTTAGTAGTTAGTAGTTAGTAGTTAGTAGTTAGTAGTTAGTAGTTAGTAAGTAGTTAGTAGTTAGTAGTTAGTAGTTAGTTATTAGTAGTTAGTAGTAAGTAGTTAGTAGTTAGTAGTAAGTAGTTAGTAGTTAGTAGTTAGTAGTTAGTAGTTAGTAGATAGTAGTTAGTAGTTAGTAGTTAGTAGTTAGTAGTTCGTGGTTAGTAGTCAGTAGTTAGTAGTTAGTATTTAGTACTTAATATTTAGTAGTTAGGAGTTAGTAGTTAGTAGTTAGTGGTTAGTAGTTAGTAGTTAGTAGTTAGTAGTTAGTATTTAGTTGTTAGTAGTTAGTAGTTAGTAGTTAGTAGTTAGTAGTTAGTAGTTAGTAGTTAGTAGTTAGTAGTTAGTAGTTAGTAGTTAGTAGTTAGTAGTTAGTAGTTAGTAGTTAGTAGTTAGTAGTTAGTAGTTAGTAGTTAGTAGTTAGTAGTTAGTAGTTAGTAGTTAGTAGTTAGTAGTTAGTAGTTAGTATTTAGTACTTAATATTTAGTAGTTAGGAGTTAGTAGTTAGTATTTAGGGGTTAGTAGTTAGTAGTTAGTAGTTAGTATTTAGTGTTTAGTAGTTAGTAGTTAGTAGTTAGTAGTTAGTAGTTAGTAGTTAGTAGTTAGTAGTTAGTAGTTAGTAGTTAGTAGTTAGTAGTTAGTAGTTAGTAGTTAGTAGTTAGTAGTTAGTAGTTAGTAGTTAGTAGTTAGTAGTTAGTATTTAGTAGTTAGTAGTTAGTAGTTAGTAGTTAGTAGTTAGTAGTTAGTAGTTAGTAGTTAGTTATTAGTAGTTAGTAGTAAGTAGTTAGTAGTTAGTAGTTAGTAGTTAGTAGTTAGTAGTTAGTAGTTAGTAGTTAGTAGTTAGTAGTTAGTAGTTAGTAGTTAGTAGTTAGTAGTTCGTGGTTAGTAGTCAGTAGTTAGTAGTTAGTATTTAGTACTTAATATGTAGTAGTTAGGAGTTAGTAGTTAGTAGTTAGTGGTTAGTAGTTAGTAGTTAGTAGTTAGTAGTTAGTATTTAGTTGTTAGTAGTTAGTAGTTAGTAGTTAGTAGTTAGTAGTTAGTAGTTAGTAGTTAGTAGTTAGTAGTTAGTAGTTAGTAGTTAGTAGTTAGTAGTTAGTAGTTAGTAGTTAGTAGTTAGTAGTTAGTAGTTAGTAGTTAGTAGTTAGTAGTTAGTAGTTAGTAGTTAGTAGTTAGTATTTAGTACTTAATATTTAGTAGTTAGGAGTTAGTAGTTAGTATTTAGGGGTTAGTAGTTAGTAGTTAGTAGTTAGTATTTAGTGTTTAGTAGTTAGTAGTTAGTAGTTAGTAGTTAGTATTTAGTAGTTAGTAGTTAGTAGTTAGTAGTTAGTAGTTAGTAGTTAGTAGTTAGTAGTTAGTAGTTAGTAGTTAGTAGTTAGTAGTTAGTAGTTAGTAGTTAGTAGTTAGTAGTTAGTAGTTAGTAGTTAGTAGTTAGTAGTTAGTAGTTAGTAGTTAGTAGTTAGTAGTTAGTAGTTAGTAGTTAGTAGTTAGTAGTTAGTAGTTAGTAGTTAGTAGTTTGTAGTTAGTAGTTAGTAGTTAGTAGTCAGTAGTTAGTAGCTAGTAGCTAGTAGCTAGTAGTTAGTAGTTAGTAGTTAGTAGTTAGTAGTTAGTAGTTAGTAGTTAGTAGTTAGTTATTAGTAGTTAGTAGTAAGTAGTTTGTAGTTAGTAGTAAGTAGTTAGTAGTTAGTAGTTAGTAGTTAGTAAGACGTGTTCTAGAGCTTACCTTTATTAGGATACTTCCTGAACTGTCTTATGGTTGTCTCAAGAATAATAGTTAATCTTAAGGCTTACCTGACTAACTAAAGTTCTATTCCTCTAGTCTGTTACTCTTCTATCTGAGCTTCAGTAGACGGTGCACGGGCCCCAATGCTACGGTCTAACGTTTATCTCAATACAAACAAGAGCGGAGTAGAGAGAGAGAGAAATATACTCTATTATTAAATCAGGATGGTAACTGGTACTGACTAAATTACTTTCTCTTCTGCTGAGAGAGGGTAGATGGGTAAACACATAAAGGGAAAGGAGGATAAAATAATATATCTTTTTTATCCAATCAGGAAAGAGTATTTCAGTCTTTCTGAATAAAGTCTTTCAAATATTAAATATTCCTTTTTGGAAGTCATGTCTGACTCCATCTTTCCGGGGTTTAGAGTTGTTTTGAAAGTCTTCCAATCGAATATAGTAGAATATAGTTTATTAATTTCTCTGTAGTCTCTCTGAAGGATTTTCTTTCTTTTTGGTTGTGTTGCTTGAAGATCGGCTCGTCTGTGAGTCGATCCCGAAACATCGGTTACCCAAAGAGCAAAGAGTGAACATCAACAACCACAAAAGTATCTATTCCACCACCACACTATCCAGTGGGCGGAGATCCTTCTGGGTAGGCCCGTCGTTGATGTTGTAGGTGTCCTGATGTCCGGCATCGACTTACCTGACTTACCTGGTTTGCTTGGTTTGTTTTTGTTAGCTGTTAGATGTTAAGAATCGTTTTTAGATTCACTACATGTTCTAATACGTAGTATCCCTTCCGGTTGGAAAGCAAACTTAAGAAATGTATGTTATCTGTTTATGTGTTAATTGTTGTTTAACAAGCTATGGTTTTGGTAGTGACATAAAGGAGAGTATGTCAACGAAATGGCTAATAACGTTTTTGTTTTCAGTGACATGTGATTTGTCGGCCATGCTGGTCAATTTTGTTACAGGAGTTGAACATATATCAATTAATGCTCCTGTTTGAAGTCATGAGTTATTCTAATGGTATTAATGCTTACAATTGTTTTGTCATACTTCTACGATTGCCCTTTTGTGAGTTGTTACTGAGGAAACGTTTTTCGTGTCCGTAAGAGTGTAAAAATGCTGCTTATCACTTTGTTATATGTTTTCATTGAGCTGCCAGTCTCTTATGAATTTTTTAAAGGCTTACAGATCTCGCTTATAGTAGTTTGTAATGGGTATGCGCACGGATGACAATTTCCTAGTCCTAATTAACAGTTATTGTTTCAATTTCATGAATTAATGTAACGTCTCTGTCTGCGCGCTTACGATCTAAAGATCAACGTTTCCCAAGATCTGAGTACTGTTTTCATCTGTGAATTGTTACAAAAATATCGGATTGTTAGTTGTTACTATAGCTATCGTCGTATAGTAACTGTTTGGGTTACATATATTTCATGTATTTTGTTTTGTCACCTTTACAAATTTGCATTTGAAAAATTCGATTTGAGTGAAAATTCTGTTCTCTTTTGTTTTTAATCTGACTGTTTCGTATATGTTACTCTAGTTTAGATTTAAAGTTTGTTATGAATAATCAATTTGTAATGTACCTTTTGTATGGTTAAATTGGAAATTGTATTAAGGTATTCAATATGTTATAATCTGTTTTATGAGAAAATGTCATGTCCTATAGTATTGTGTTACTCACAGTGTTGTTAACATGGCTTATGAGTCATTTATTCAAATGTTATGCACATTATTCATACACATTATTCATGTGGTTTGTTTGTTCTCTGTTTTTATTTTATTTGCCTATTTGCTTTATTTACAAAATTGCATGTGTGTTGCATATAACTAACTATGGAGAAATCTTTGCATATTTACATGTACAGTTTTAAAAAGTAGGTTAAATTTGTATCTAAAAAATAAAAACTTGTTTTTGGCTTTAAACTTTTTATTTCAAACTGGTAAACATTAAGTATGAGAAATGGATATGGAAAATAACATAAGAAGAGAGGTATGTTTCATAGTCAGGGGTAAAATCCAAAATCATTAATTTACAAATTTATTTAAATATTTGGAAGAATTTGTTTGAAATGATAAAGATTTACAAACATATGCAAGGATTACAAACATGGTTTGGCGATATTACAGTTTGTTGTATTGTGTACCTCAGTTCGTTAAATACTGAGACGTTGAATTGTTACTTGTTACGATAATAGCGTTACTATAGCTTCTGCGTTTGTTTCGGATGGTTACTCCTTTCACAGTAATGATTATATTCTTTCAAGAAGTATTCGTCTTTTGAAAGATTGTATCCAAGTAAGTTAACGATTTCCTTTAAGGGGGTTTCTGTTATTGATGCTTGTAAGGCGTTGCAAATTTCTCTTTCGGTATCTGGGATTTTTTCGTTCGTTATTAAAGTTTAGGCGGTTTGTAATTGCCCTATTTGTTACACTCCCTGTGAGGTGATATACATGGTACTCCTCACAAGGTTCGATTGCTTCCAGAGGTACCATGAGCGGTCGCTCTGGTGCGTCCTTTGGCTGGAACACGTAGTAGTTCTTAATTGGGTCGAAGTTTCTCAATGTTCCAATAGTATAATTCCATTTTAATTTATAGCTGTAATTTAGAAAATATGGTGATGTCAATTGGTCATTGATATGGACGTAGCTTTTAGATTCTGTATGTTGTTTGTCTCTAAGGAATGTATAGTATATCAGATTGTGAATTAATTTCGTCTCATGTACTCTATAATTGTTACTTTGAACGTCCTTTGGTGTAGGGTGGAGGAAGTTAAAACTCAACTGGAAAATCTGATGTTGCTGTGTAAAGACGCTGTACGCGGATAGATCTTGAGAGGCTTTTGCCACTAAAAGATCAAAGTTACAGTCTACTGGTAATCGAAACTCATAATCGTAGTCGTACAGGAAACGTTCCGTAAGACTATAGAATTGTTTTAGCTTAGGGTATTGAGATTGGTGTATTTTATCTCTACCCATATTTTTCGTGCTTCTTTTTACAGTATTTGTATTTTCCGACGGGAGTGGTGGAAAAAATTCTGATACACGATCTTTCAGTGTATGTAATGGTGCCATAAAGAAATTGTAGGATCGAGAATCAAATGGCATTTCTGCCCAATTTCGGTACGAGAGGAGTGGGTTGTAGTTCATTCCGTGAGGGTTACTAAGATTTTTTGGATCCTTGTTTTGGAACCAAATCGTCTCCATGACCGTCTCGGTCGGGGTCTGTTCGTTTGTGGATTGATGAAAGAACGATTTTCTGTTATTTGAGCGGGGTGTCACCGCATATGGAAATCTTAGATTGTTAGTGGTTGGGATTGTTGTTCTCGTGAATAAACGTTGTCTAACATTGTTCTGTGTGTGTGGTTGATCAATTATGTAGTTGTCTGATGGTGGGGGTGGACGTACTGGCGGGGGGTAATTTGGTAGGGGTGGTGACATGTATGTGTCACTGCTGTTGTGGTTATAGTTTTGTCTTGGTCTTGTGTTTTGATAGCTATGGGCAGCTATATTTGTTCCTTGTTCTGATATCTTGTTAATATTGTTGTTACTAGTATCAAAAGATTGAAGGTTTCGTCTATTACCAAATTTGTTTTGTATCTTTCGTGCTATTTCTTGTGGTGTCTGCACGATTTGTGTTTCATTTTCCAGTTCGACTCTGAATGTTTTGACTTTCTCGTCATCTGTGATCATATTGGTTTCAGTCTGTGTTCCACAGTCAGATGCACAGTCCCGAATAGTCCCGGGGCTGGATCTGCCTGATTCACAACTCAACTCTCCTTCTTCCACTTCGTAGGAGAATGGCGAGTCTGATTTGTATGGCGAGTCGTATTCCATGTTAGATGCCATAGTTGAATGCTAAAACTCAAATACGATTAGTTTAGTCTGAATTATATCTTCAATTTAAAGTTGTGTATGTGTCATATGCTTGTTATAATAAAAATTGTTACACATTCTGATCTCGTTTTTGCATAGTTTTTGTATGGTAGGTCGTTAGTATATTAAATACTTATAATTAGTTTGTTTTAATCTTATTTTTCTTTATGAATGGATGAGTTCTAAAAAATGAAATGGTGAAATAAAAAATTTGGCAAGTTATGGCGGGTGATGAGGTAATGTTAGTTGTTACTAAAAGGAATTGTTTGTTTTAGATTTCGTATGCATCAGCCGAATGAGTATCGTAGTATGTGACTTCGTTTGTATGTGGCTGATCATTTTTAAGAATATCTAGGCTGTAGCTACGATTTTGCATTTTGTTATTTGTTAGTTTTAATTGGTTGAAATCTATTGGCGGCGGGTTCTGTATTTCTAAAAGTCTGGAAGTTGGTATTAGTTTATGTTGATTATGTTGATTATTATTATGTTGATTATTTGATGGTTGAGGAATTTCATACGGTGCCGGTTGTGTTATAGGTGATTCGTATGAATAGGGTTTAATGGGCATGTGCGATTGTTCTATATTAGGTGCGCTTGGAATTGGTATTGGGATTGGTACAGGTGGTAGACTACTCAAGCGTTGGTACGCTGGAGGTGGTGATATAAGTTGTGGTGGTATTGGTGGTAGTGGTTGGGTTTTATTTTCATTTATTGTTTTATTTTCATTTATTGTTGTCAATGTTTCCATTTTGAATTGTTCTGTTTTGTGTTTTCTTTCTGGTAGTGGTGGTGCTTGTTTCTTTGTTGGTGACTCCAATGTACGTAGTTGTAAACCATGTTCTGTCCTGCGTATAGTAGTGTTATAGTGTTTATAGTTCGTATCCACATAATGTTCTGTCGATTTATCTCTACGAGTTAATGTTGGTATTTCTGTTGAGTGTCGTCTGAAATGTTGAATATGTATTCGTGAATTATTATGTCCTTTACTGTAATGTGAATTGTTATCATCATTACTATTATCGTTATTATTGTCGTAATCATCTTCTTGTATTTGTGCAACTAGTTGGGTTAGTGTTTGTGAGAATATTCCGAAAATTCCTGTTAATAATATTTTTGTTATACTTGCTTGTTTCCCAATCGCTTTATGTATTGCAAAAGCGTTGTAGAATTTTATAATTAGGTTTGTTACAAATAATATCATGCTCATCATCGCATAGATGATAGCCATCTTTTCAAGTATGTACCATGGCCAACCAAAGATAGATAGTATCTGATCTTTCAGCCATGCTGCGTCGAAAATTTCCTTCCAGTTTATACTTGGTTGATCAATCTGAAAGTTATATCCATTTATGTTCAAGTCTTTTAACCATTTAAGTGAATGTTCATAATTTTTATATGTTTGTAATAATCCTAATTGTTCTAATTCGAGTAGTTTTTGTGCGTTAGCAGATTGTGCTTCTTGAAGCGGTTTTTCTCGATCTCTCATATATTCGTGTAGTAAATCTCTTTTTCGTTCTTGTATTAATTGTTCTTTGCTAAATATTCCACTTTCAATGAGACTTGCTTTGCTGAACATATTATCAAGTACTATTTCTTCCGGTGATATTGTTTCTAATATTGTTTCTACTTTTATTGGATATGGTGTCAATCTGTATCTTACTGTTCCTTCTGTGTCTATTGAGATCAGTTGATCGAAATTACTATGTGAACATGGGACTGTTTTCGCCCAAAGATATGTTTGTCGTGTTAGTTGATGTACGTATTGTACTCTATTTTTGTATAGTATTGGTATTTTGTCGTAACATTCACGTGTTTGTGGTACGTATAGTGGTGATGATTTCTTTGCGCATTTGTACATTTTCATGACATTGACTCCTTCTTGTTTCACAAATATGGATCTATCTCCTGTAAGGATGTATCCTAATAGTGGTGTATTCTTTTGTACTTGTGTTAGTGTTAATTGTCGAATATTGCGAGTTTGTTCGCATATCTGTGAATAGAATTCGATTGCTTGTAGACTAATGCGTGAATATATATTACTCATATAGAGGTCCATTTTCATTTGTAGATGTGTGTTCTCGTTTACAAAACCATAATAATAATTTTGATGTTCTTCGTCTTCATATCTTGTGTATGCATTTGCCATAATTTGCTGTGGTTTTATTTTTATAAATTTTTCTTCTTCAAATTTGTCTTCTTTTCTTGTTACTTTAAGTCCTGTATGCATATCAAAACCATATTCGTATATTATATAGATATCATCGTATTCTGTTTTATGTAATGGTTGTGGTGATCCACATTCTCTTTCAACCAATGGGTAGATTTCAAATCTTGTTGCAATTGAGGATGTATCATTAAATTTTACTTTTTGTTCTACAACTGGTTTTTGTACTGATGACCATTCCGCGTTTGTTTCTATCCAATATCGTTCCTGATACTTAACCATATATGCATCAAACCGAATAAGTTCGAATAGTTGGCAATGTGTTTGGGGTTCCCAAATGATTGTTGCTTTTGTAAAAGGTGTTGGTAAACATTCTCCCTTGTGGAGATCACATGGTAGTTTTGTTCCCATATATGATATTTCTTTTGTATCAAGGTTTAGTATTAATGAGACTTCTTTTATCTCTAGAGTCCAATCTAAAATGTCAATTCTATTTTGTTTTTTGACGCCTGATAGGCAGTTTGATTGTGCATTTTTGATTTCATTTGGCACCCACATTGGGTTTGTGTAATCATATACTAATCTTCCATATGGTGGTACCATAGGAGTGTCTACATTGAATTGTATATTTCCCTGTACGTTTTCTAGTCTTTTTTGTAATGGTGGGTTTGATAAGTAATTGAATGATATGTTATGCCTTGTTGGCTTGTATTTTGTATTTTTAAGCAAGTGAATTCTAGCGAGTTCGTTACGAACTTCGTCTGGGTCCAAGATTTTCGTTCTTCGTGCATCTGATACGTAATAGCTCGGTCTGTTTGCTCTAATGTAATGAGTGTGTTGTGAACACCATTCTACTTTTTCTTTGATTGTTCCTGTAACAGCATATGCTTTGATTTCTACAGCTTGTGCTTTTGATAATAATTGAACTTCTGTTTTTGTCATTTCTAAGTCTAATGGTTTAAATTTACATGTGCTGATTTTGTTCAGTTCGTAGTATTTTACGTTTGTTATTTCTTCTGCGTCGCAGTCGTAGTGTTCGATAAAAATGTCTTGAGGTCCTACTGCTGATCCATTAATGTTTTGTCCTTTTAATTCAACGTAATCTCCTTTTGTCTGTCGTTTGTTTCTTTTATTATTTAGTTGGAATTTTTCCAAAATACTGTCTGTTAATTGTTCTCTGTAAAAATTCCAATTTCGTGTCCAATTATCTATGGCTATTTCCCATATTTGTTCGTAATCTGTATTATTCTTGAATTCTTTTAAGTCTGGTGATGTATACTTTGGTGGTAATTCGTATATATCCGTTTCAAATGTTGTGTTGTTATTAAATACATGATCCACTAACTTGTTAAAGTTATCTTGGTCGGTTACATTTATGTTATTTGTTTTTGTCTTGTTTTTCTTTTGTAAATTCTCTATATGTTTTTCGATACGTTCTTGTATGTGTTCTTTAATTTGTTCTCTGATATTTTGTTTTATTTTATATTTTGATCTTATTTCTGTGTCTATTTTCATATAGATAAATAATGTTATTAGTAATAATATTAGTATTATGGATTTTAATTGAAGCGGCATGTGTATGATAGTCCTGTGTGGGGATTATAGAATGTTGCAAATCCTAAAGTTTGTTTTGTGTATCGATCGAATTTGTAGATGAAATCAATGCAAACAAATGGTGCTGGTATTGTTGTTGTTACAATAGATGGTGTAGTAGCGTGAAATGGATGGTTAAATAAAGTGTCGTATTTTATTGTAGTATTGAATTTTAGTTCTAGAGATGGTGTTGCTAGAACTTCAAGTGCTGAATTTCGTTGGCGATGTGTTAAGTTTAAGGTATTTGTAAGTCTACTTCTTGACCAATTTGTGAGAGTATCTCCAAGATTAGTTGGTCCGTATAATGGTGGAGGTGGATTCCAGGTTTTATAATCTAATGGAAAAAGATATGTATGATCATTAGTTCTACTTAAAGTAGGTGGATTTGGATTGAGTACGGGTGTTGCTCTAGTTCTTCCAGGGTGTGTAGATGATAATCTTATTTCTGGTATAAATGAAGTAGGTGATAATGGTGTGTTTTGTGGTGGTTGTAGGGAATTTGCTATTTCTATTCGTGGTACGCTGATAGATGTATTTGTTAATGAGGATGTTCTTGGTGTTCTTCGTGGTGTTGAACTTGTACTTGCGGATTGTTGCGGTGATTTTGCTGACCAAAGTGAGCTATTTGGTGATTGTATTGGTTGTACACGGAAGTGTTCTTGTACAAAATTGAAATCTTGTCTTTGTTGTGTTGTTGGCGGTAAAAATGGGTTAGCTCGAAGTTCTGATGTTGTTGGTGTTGGAATAGTATGAACGCTTGACTGGCTTGGTGACGCGATACTAAAGTTTGATAATGTTGGTGTACCTATTCGACTTGGTGGTTCTGTTTGTTCTGCCTCTAAGGGTCTTATTATATTTGATTCTATATCAGTTGATCCGTATGATACTAATGTAGAGTCTTGTGTAGGAAATGATAATGATGCTCTACGTCTGCCTCTTAGTAGATGTCGTGTATCTGTTCTTGCTCGTCGTACTGTATATGGGTTTTCGTTTTCGGGGTTTGTTTCTTCTATTTCTGGTGATGTGGGTATATTTGTTAGGTCTGTTACTTCGTTGTGATGTGGTCTTTCTGGGTGATTGTTACTATTGTTATTATTATTTGTTGAAGCAATTTTTGCTGTTTTCAGATAATTTCAGGCTCCAGAACCTGGTCCGGGTGGTGGATGTTGTATGTACGGTGGGGCTAGTATAACTACTGGTATTAATTCTTGTTCTGGTTGGTGTGTTTGAGCTCCTAGGTTTGTAATCCAAATTTCATTCGTTGTTAATCTAATATTTAATTGATATATGACAATGTTACCATGCAATGGTGATGTGTTGGGGAATCCAATTTGGAGGTAGAACTTTTTGTGTATGTAATGTATGATATATCGATTCTTCAATGTCTGGGTTGGGATCAATTTTTATGTGTTTACAAAATATTCTATTAGTCCTAAACACATACGTACGAAGAAGTATATTATAATTGCAATTTTTATAAATTTAAATATTTCTAATTCAACAATATCTATATTTGTTTTACATATGTGGTAAATATCGGGGTGAGTTTCATGCATCGGGTTATTGTACTGGTGGGCTTGCATATACGACTCGGCGGTTGCGTATAACTTCGCTTATTGTCATAATAGCTAAATATATCGATATTACTACAATGCAAGGTACTAGGAGTATTGTTAGGAAGAATATTACTTTAGATAGTATAAAGTAGATTGTGATTAAGGATTCGTTGAAATCTATTTTTGAAACTGATAAATAAAATGTGTAACTTTGTTATCAATTATATAAATGTGAGGTGTAATGCTGCACTGAGAAGTGACAGTTATTTGCTCAATTGTAACTGACACTTAACCGTGCCGCACTACAGATATTATTATGCTGTATTTATCTGTAGATTACTATTACGATTACTGGTATCATATTGGTTTTGTTTTCAAGAGGTGTTTTTATCGTCTATAAGTGTTATAGCGTCTTTTTTACATACAACTATAAAAACTGTTTTTAGTTTGTTAAGGTCAATACATTGATCTGTTTGGATCTGTTGTTTCAGTAAGTTATACTCTGTGATTGTTTCGTTACAAATGGTTATTTGTTTTAGTAATTCAAAATGTTTTTCTCCCCAAAATAGTTTTACTTCTTGTCCGCTTTCTGTTTTTCCTTCAATAATAAATAAACAATCTTTATCCGAGAATTGACAAATTGTTGTTCATATACTATCGTTATCAAAATGAATGTGGTTTCCAAATGAGTAATCTAATTGTGCAAAGTTTTCTCTTTGGACTTGTATTTTTATACAAAACTGTTTTGTGTTCAAAGAGTTCAAAAACTCTGACACTTTTATCATTGGTGGTTTTTCATCACTGTGGTGGCTGTAGTGATGGATTAATCTTTGGTAGAAGAAGTTCAAATAGTTTAATGAGTAGTTAAAAGGATTCAGCTTACCTGGTGTTGTTGAATTGTTGAATGAAAAAGGATAAATGAACGAGTTGCGACAAATATGGAAAAATTTATGAAAGAAGTTATGAAGTGATTCAAAATTTGTTTAGTTATTAGATATATTGAGATATATGAATTTTCTTTTTTAAGATAGAATATTTTTAGTCTTAAGACTAAATTTTGTATTTGTGGAGTTTAGAATTCTCAGCTTAGCTGAGTTTTTTCGCAAATTTTTTCAGATTTTTGAACAAGTTTAACGGTTGTGGTTTGTGCGAGGCAAAATCAGAATTGTGATTTTTACTTTCTTTTCGAAGGCTCTCTATAATGTTGGTGACATTTTCATATCTTCCGTTTTTCATTTTTTGGATTTTAAGTTGTCAATTTCAGTAATTACTGGGTCCAATTATGGTGTTAGTTTCCTCGTTTGATGAATTGGACTTCTCTGATTGTTCCGATGCTCTTTGTTCTCGAGATTTTTGTTTTCCTTGTAATTGGTATGTTGACATTTGTTTGATGGTTAGATGGTATACTTTCAGCATGGTATGTTAATTCTTTCTTGTTGCCAATTATATGGTATCAATAAATTTAGTCTACTGTTTTTATGTCAATTATGCTATGTCTTTTGTTCTGAAGTGATCTCTGTCATCATTAGGATGGTTAGTTAATGATGGTTAGTGGCGCTAGCGGGTGATGGTTAGTGGTGCCAGTTATTATCAATCAGCTTGGTACTTTTTGTTATAATTGGCTATATGGTATGTCTGTTGTATGCCTTTGATGGTGCAACTCTGCAGATGGTGCAACTTTGCAGATTTTAATTATTGACGTAGTTGGAATGTTTATTTCATCTACTAATGATCTTGGTAAGACCTGTCTTGTTAATCACCATTGTGTTCGGTGTAAATGCTAATTGGTTTACCATTTATGTTTTGTTACTAATTGCGTCTGCATAGAGACCGTTTGTCTCTGACGTTTGTTGTTTAAGATGTTGTCAATTTGGGAAGTTTTTCCCTGTAATTGGTTTTATTTTGAGTTTGAGTTACTAATGAGGTATAGTAATGATGTATATGACGTCCGTTTCTTTGTTAATACGGAAGATGGCGTCTGTACTAATGATGTCTGTGACATTTTAGTTATTGACGTCCATAAAATAATAACGTCCGTTTTTTCACTAATGAGTTGTATGATGTCCGCATTTTGCACTAATTAGGTGGATAACGTCCGTTTTTTCACTAATGAGGTATATGACGTGTTAGTTAATGACGTATGTGTAAAGGTTTTGCAAATTGGTTTGCAAAAATGTGCAAAACGTTCATACTATCGAAGATATCTTAGTCGAAATGTGTAAATGTATTATGAGTTTTATGTGGTTAATATACATAGATATGTTCGAATGTAATGAAATAGAAATGTTTATTTATGTTTTAGATCTGATCTGTGGTGATTATGAGGTGTTGGATATGAAATGGTGGAACGGTGGGGATTCTGTGTTTCTGTCATTATTTTGCATGGAGGAAGTTATTCTCAGTAACACTATTCGCATTCGTTATAGCTGGAATTATTATATGCGTATTCGGCTTATTCGTTTATTCGTCTGACTGACACATTGTTGAAGTTGTTCCGCATGTTTATTCTTGTTATTTTGTACTTATTATTTTGTAACTTCCGCTTTGTCGTTTACGCAGTTATTATGCCACAGTGTACATTAATTGTTTTTGTATTGTTATTCTTATTAGTTCTGTTTCCTCATTTTCATTGTTTTTCTATGTGGTTAGTCATCTTTGTTGCCCGTATTATTCCGTAAACGGAAATATTCTGAATTGTTAACAGCTTCGAAATATCTATTCCATTTCGAGAGTGTTCACGTTATTAAAGATTAGAACATTTTTGTATCTTTGAATATTTGATCTTTGTTATTATTGTGTTTTGTTTCTTTGTTTATCGTAAATATCAACTATCTCATTATGTCTATTCCAGTTCAAAGCTTTTGAACATCAAAAATATACTCTTTGTTATTTGAATTATTTTGTTACTTGCTTTCTTGTTTACATGAGAATTTACCCGTGTTAATCTTCAGTTGGGGGTTTCATGGGCTACTATCAATACCAATTTGTTTTAGTACATCCTTTATGGATACTTTTCATTTGTTATTTGTTTATTTGTTTATTGTTTTATTGATGGAGATCTTCGGTGGAGATGTGTGTTAGAGACGTGTGTTTGACATCTTCGGTGGAGATGTGTGCTGTCCGTTAATGAAGACGCTTCAGTTCTGAGTACAGATATTCAATTGGTAAACGTTGACTGTTACATCTTCATTTGTGTATTTTCCATGTTGTCTTTTATAAATGTTTATCCCTGTTACTAAAAGGTGTTAATGGTTGGGTAATATAACATTTGTTAAAATCATAATTATGGGTCTTGCATCAAATGAGATGTAAAAGTTAAATTGCATTAGCATTGTGTGATTTCTCTATGGGTTAGAGGTTAGGTGAATTTGAGCACCTTTTAGTAGTGTTCTTTTATATATCTGTTCTGTTTGTTATTCATATTGTTTGTGTATTTTTTAATTTATATGTTCTTTTTTATGTTTTGATTTTATGGGGGGGGTTATGACACACAAGGTTCGGGTTAGGGGGGGGAGGTGTGTCTTGTATAAATACTGAACATATGAAACATAGTATGAAAATGTTGGATGTATAGTGTAGGGGTATTAAACATTATTGAGGTGTGGTATTGGATGAAAGGAATACTTCATAATTAATTTGTGCTAAAATAGCCGTGTTAGTATATTAGTTGTTGAGTGGTTAGTATTTCCACTTTAGGTTGTTACACTAGCTATTAAGGAGTAACGAACTGTAAATGGAGGTAATACTTTAATGGTATTATTACTATTATTATTATTTCCATTATTATTATTATTATTATTATTATTATTATTATTAATTATTATTTATAGTAAAATTTACTGACAAGGTTGGGGAATTGTTATTTTTCTCTTTCGAAGATTGTAATTATGAGATTGTGTGATTTCATCAGTTGGAGTATACTGTTTTGATTTTGTTTGGGTATTGGGTTGTTTTAGCGTTGGGATTTCTTTCGTTAATAAGTAGTTTTGTAATTCTAACTTAATATGTTTTTCTTTCGGAAAGTATGGTACAATATGATTTCTATGTATTGTAATGTGTTTATTAGTATTGTCTTTCAGTATGTATGTTGTTTCTGTGGGTTTATCAACAATTAAATATGGTCCTGTTTTTAGAGGTATTAGTTTCTTTGATACTCCGTCAATCTGTTGTTGATTTGTGATCAAGACGAATGTGTTTTTATCAAGTGGTTTCGCTGTTCTGAACCTTGAATTTAATTCATCAGTTAACTTTTTTCTGTTTCGTAATATTTTTGTTATTGTTTGGTATGTGTCATTATAATGTTTTTCTTTGTCAAGAAACCATTTTGCGAACGTTCCGTTTTGTAGTTTTGCTATTTTTGGGTGATTGAATTGTTTATCTAAGTGAGTATGTGCGGGTTGTGTTTTGCATGCGCTTGTTCTTGTTGGGTTACAGTTTCCTATCTCGTCTGTAGTTGTTCCAAGTTTAATCTTTGTTGGTTTTCTTGGTTTTTGGTTGAAAACAACTTCATAAGGTGACATGCCTAATCTTGTCTGATATTGCGTATTATATGCATACGGAAAGAATTTTGCTTTTCTAGACCAGTTTTGGTACTTTTCGTTGAGTAATGTTCTGATAAATTGTCCAATTATTCTATTAGTTCCTTCCACTAATCCGTTTGTCCAGGGTGCATATGTTGTGCTTGGTTTAAATTTGATTTCAAAGTAATTACAAAGGTGTGTCAATTCTGTATTTATATATTCCGATCCATTATCGGAACGAATTTCTTCGGGTAGTCCGAATTTCATAAACCAATGTTCAAATAATGCTGTAACTGCATAGTGTGCATTGTTCTGAGGCGCACACATTATTGTTACGTAATGTGAGAATGCGTCTACTATTACAAAGATAAAATTATTTCCTTCAGATGTAGGATGTATTGGACCTTTTGTGTCTATCATAATCATTTCATTAAAGTATGTTTTTGTAGGTGCTAATTGTTCTTGCTTACTTTTTGTTTTTGTGTTAGCGAAAACTTTGTTTGTTTGACATTGTATGCAATCTGCGATCAGTATCTTGATCCAAGTTGTTAAGTTTGGGAAGTAATATTTTTCCATTATGTTTCTTTTTGTTTTTTCAAGTCCAGTGTGACCAACTGTATCTACGCAATGGTTTTCGTAAAAAACACATAATAGTAATGTTAGTGGTAAACAGATTCTTTGTATTGTTTGTTTTTTTATTCGAATAATCATTTTCATTATGTTAGTTTTTTCGTCAATTGTAATTGATTTAAACTTTCTGTAATACGCGAATAGTCCTTTATTTCCACGTATGTCCATTGTTACTGAATGTGGTTTATTGTTATTTTTTTTCCACATTTTGACTTTATGAAGTACTGGATCTATTATTTGTGTTTCTTTAATCAACTCTTCTGTTACTTTTGTTTTTTCATCATAGAAAATATCTATTATTTTTGCATGTTCGAAATTATGTTCTTGTTTTACATTGTTGATTAATCTAAGATAATCATCGTCATGATGAGTTATGTATGGTCCTTTTTGGTTTTTCTCTATGATTAAGTCATCTTTTTCAATAATGGGTGATTGCCAGTTTTTTGTTTTTGGTTTATATTTCGGTACTAAATTTGTTTTGGTTTCGGTATTATATTTTTCATATGATATCGGATGGTATTCGTTTTTATCAATGTTAATTTCAAAGTAGTTGTTGTGTATATTGGATAGAACTGGATAATGTGTTGTGTCTTTGTTATCGTTGTTTGTATTGTTGCAAATGCTGTTTTTGCATTCGAGGTTATTTGCAAATGGTGTTTTTGCAAAGAAGAATTTTATGTTTTCAGGTATTTCCACTGTAATATCACGTGTTTTTGTAAAATGTTCTTCATCTATTGTTCTACTGAGTAGGTCTGGTAAAGCTAGGTTTTTTCCTTCAGTCCATATAATATGTAAGTTAGGAAATTTCATTAGTATCAATTGAAATCTGTAAACTCTATGGTTTGGTTTATTCTTTTGTGTAAAAAGGTAAATGATTGGCTTGTGATCTGTGAATAAAATAATTGGGTGATTTGAACCTGTTAATAAGAATTCGTATTCCGTAAGTGCGAAAATAATCGCTGAACATTCTCTAATTAGTGTAGATAGTCTCCTTTCAATCGGTGTGAAAAGTCTAGAATTTGCTGATATTAATCGCATTTTCTTTTCAGTTGGATGTTGTTGCAGTAATGCTGCTCCAATGCCTGTGTTGGACGCATCTGTTATAATGTAAAATGGTTTTGTTGTATCTGGTATTGTTAATTCTAGGTTATGTGTTATTGTTTTCTTCATTTGTTCAAATCTTTTTTGATGTTCTTTAGTCCATTTGAATTCATTTTCTTTGTGTAATAGATTGTATAATGGTTGTAATATGGGTTGCATTCCATAGACGTACTTGGCTAAGAAATTTATTGTTCCGAGGTATCGTTGTAAAGCCTTCATACTTGTTGGAGGTTCCAGTTTTTGGAATCCATCAATTCGTGATGTAAGTGGTTTTACTTTTTTTGTCTTCGATAATGTGACCTAAGAATTTTACTTTCTTTAACATGAAATATGTTTTATCAGGTGCTGCTTTTAAGTTCTCTTTAAGCAGTACTTTGTGATATTCAATTAGTGTCTCGAACATTTGTTCGTAAGAGTTTGTTTGGATAAAAATATCATCCACATAGGTGATGACTGTTCCTTTTCTAATTAAAGGGTAAAGGAAATGTGTTAAAATTGAAGCGAATGCTGCTGGTCCGATTGATATTCCGTAAAATAATCTTTTGAAACAATATTGTTCGTTTCCAATTGTGAAATGTGTATACCGCATTGATTCTTCATCTAATGGTATTTGGTTGTATGCACTATTAAGATCTGCTGTTGTGAATATTGTTCCGTATATTCTTGTTAAAGCTACATCAACTGGTTCAATTGGCCAGTTGCACTTTGATTCATCTATCATGCTGTTCAAATATCTTGCGTCTAGTACAATCTTTAAAGATTCTCCTTTTCGTAGTATTATTACCGGGTTTGTGAATGTATTTCCTGTTGATAGTTGTTCTTTATTTACAGGTGCAATTATGTCATATTTTTTGAGAACATCTAATAGTTTTTGTATTCGTTCTCGAAGATGTATAGGTACTTTACTTATTCTTTGTTTTTTGAATATTGCATCTTTTTTTATTGGTAAGTTCAATTTTACTTTCGTTTTTCCTACGTCAAATTTTGTTGTTGCGTAGACTTGTCTATAGTCTAATATGATTTTTACTACTTTTTCAAAATCTTCTTGTGTTAAGTGTGAATGTTGAAAATCAAACAATTTTATGAATTCTTTTTCTTGTTCTGAATATTTGTTTATGTTAAATTTGCATTTGAAGTTTGGTTTTCTTTCAAATGTTGCGACTTGTTCAATAGTTTCGTTTTCTTGTATGTTTAATATTTCATCGATATCGTTTTCATTTTCATATGTCAGATGGTATAATGCTTGGAATAAGTCGATAGATTTTGTTTGGTATAGTTCGTTATCTTGTTTTTTGAAGCTAATATTTCTGTTCATGATACCAATGAGTCCTGTATTTATTTTTATTCGGTGTCTATTTTTGTTAATCAATAGTATGTCCATAAAGTATTCTTCGTCTGAGGAAAAATCTTTTATATCTGTAAATGATACGTTATGATATTTGTTTATTGGTTCGAAATAGAATTTCGATTTCTGTATTGTTTTATCATTTGAGTGTTTCATTTGTTTAAATATTGGTATTGGAAATGTTATGCTTTTCTGTTGATTTGGTTCTATATAGATTGTTTCTCTATTAATGATTGTGTATAATCGAGAGTAGTAAGGATAACCTTTAGTACTATTCATGTAGAATATAATCTCGTTGTCTAAATTTGTATTTGTATTTAATGTAAGTTTGTTGGTATTAACATTTATCGTCTCGATATATTCTTTGAAGAATGGTGTACCCAGTATATTATGATTGCATTGTGTTACATAGAAGTGAATGCGAAAATTGTTTTGTGGTTTATTTCTATTGTTAGAAATTCTGTCTGGTGTTAAATTCAGTGTTACTGTTCCGAATGTATCTATTTTTGTATTATTTGCAGCTGTTAGTGTTTTGCTTGCTTTGTCCAAAATCATTTCTGGATTATTGTATTTGATTTCATTCCATGTATCTTCATTTAGTAGGTTTAATGTTGCTCCGGAATCTAATAGAAAACCTATTTCTAACATAGGTTTTTGTTTTGCAAAGTCCTGTTCAAATTTTTGATATTGATACATTGGTAATATCCATGTTGGGTTGCTTTCTAACGTATTTATTACAGTATTGCATGTATCTTCATTGGCATTGTAAAATTTATCTAGTATTTCTTGATCTTCGTCTGAGGACTCTGATGTGTACTCATATTCGTCAATTCCTGGTGGATCGTTATTTGATTTTTCTTGTTCTACGCTATTTATTCTGTTTTTGCTATTGTTGTGTCCATCATTTCTCCGTTCTTTTGAATAATGTCTGTTATTTTGTTCTCGTTGGGATGAGTATCCTCTATTATCTCTGCTATTGTTATTTGAATGATTTCTATTGTTACTATTAGAACGTTGTCTATAGTTATCGTTTCTATTTGAATCTCTACTGTTGTATCTTTGTCGATTATTATGATTATTGTTTTTGTTATTATTATAAGGTGATTGTTGTCTTGAATAAGGTGATTGTTGTCTTGAAAAATTTCTGTCATTGTATCTTGAATTTGATCTGTTATTATTATTATTATTATTATATTTGTTATAGCTGTTGCTTCTATGATAACTGTTGCTTCTGTTTCTATTGTAGTTATTCCTGTTATAACTAGTACTTCTGTTATTATAATTATTTGATCTTTGATATCCTTGATTGTTTCTACTATCTCTGGAATTTCTATTATGGTAGTTATTTCTTGAATGTGATCTGTATGGTGTCCGACTTCTGGAGTTGTTATATATTGGTGATGTCGGTGGTAGTTGTCTGCCATTGACATTATTTGAGTCAATTCTTCTATTTGGTAAATTTTGGTTGTTTCTCATGTGACTGTAAAATGATCTTTCTTTCGGTCTTGTAACGCTATCTCGACGTGGTCTCTTGAAACATCTTCCCTTTGTGTGTCCATGTGAGCTGCAATAGCTACAAAACAGTGCAAACTTTGGTCTTCCTTTAAAGTTCTTTTTGTCATATGTATTGTTAATTCCGTTTAGAACATTGCATATTGTTCCTTCGAATTGTTCTAAGTCGTTTTGATTAAGTTCATTTATATTATTACAGGCTATATTCATTTGTTTTAGATCTTCATTGATATTTGTTGTACTCTGATTTACTTCATATAATCTTTTGTGATTATTAGTTATTGTTCTTGTTAGATCCATTTGGTCTATTTTCTCTACTAATGTTTTGAATGGCATTTCTGGTTCTCGTGGAGTTTGTTTGTGGTTTGCATGTTTCTTTAATGCTGCGTTTTTTAATTCGTTGTCTAAACATCTTATGAACATTTGGTTCATAACACTATTTCTGTAATCTTCTGTGTATAGAGAATAAGCAGTTTTAACAAGAGTTTCTATTCTTAATGCTAATGATCTTAATGATTCGTTTGTATGTTTTTGTAATTGTTGTAATATGATTTTTGCTTGTTGTTTTGATTTTTCCGAATCAAACATATCTGAAAATTCTTTGCAAAATGTTTCCCAATCTAATTTTGTTTCACTTGGAAGTGTCGAATACCATTTTTGTGCAGGTCCCTGTAAAGTATGTAGTATTAACGCTGCTCTTTTTACTTTCCATTGGTGATGTCCTGGTTTATTTACCGGTTCAATGCCACTGCTGAATATCATAGCAGCGACAATGCTATTTAAATATTCTTCAACAGTATATGCTGGGTCTGTTCCATCGAATGGTCTTATTGTTGTTGGTACTGAACCACTGCTAATGTTTTGTTCAATTTGAAGGTCTTCGTTTATGCTCATTGATGTTAATTGTTTATAAAATGGTAAAGGTGGTTCCACTACTGTTGTTTCCCTTTCTTCTGTTGTGATTGAATTTGTTCTTCTATTTTGATTTCCTTGTTGTCGATTACTATGTCTATCAATATTTTGTATGTTTTCATTTGCTGTATGTTCATCATTTCTGTTATGAAAAGGATTTTCTTGATTTCTGTTATATAATGAATGTTCGTATTCTGTTCTATAGTTATTTTGTCCCTGTAGATTGTCAAGGGTTCTATCCAATTTATTGATTACCATTTCTAGTGCTTCTTCTTGTCTTTTTTCCATATTTCTGCTCATTCGATGATATTTTTCTTCTAGGTTATTTATTAAATTATTAGTATGTTTTGTTACTGTTTGTGTAATTTCGTTTTTTAAGTCTTCATAATTATATTGTTGTTGTTCCCAATTTTGTTCTTGGTTTCTATATTTGTTATCTACCGAGTTGGTGTACATTCTGTTGCTGTTAATTTCGTCCTTGTTTTGGTATTTTCGTCTGTTTTGGTTTACCGATGGTGGAAATTGATTATCAAATCTAATTTCTCTTTCATCTGAATCAGAATTGTCTACATCTTCTATTGTATTATTGTTGTTTCCGAACAACTTTGATGTTAATAGTTTATCAGGTTTTATTGTTGATTTTTGTTTTACCTGTGAATTGTTGTTCAGTTGTGTATCTTTTGGTGTTGACGTTGATGTTGAACTTTTTGTTATATTAAATGATGATGATCCTGATTGTCCTTGATCCAGTATTTTCACGTAGTTTTCTATTCCTTCAATGAAATTAATACTGTCTGAACTCATCTGTAAAGTGCTTTCAAAATTTTCTGAACAGTATTCTTTATCCCAAATATTTTTGAGTTCATCACAGAGACATCCTATTTCGTCAAGATATGTCTCTCCGAACTGTATTCGTTTTTCGTTTATATGTTCAAAATTGTCTAACCAAAAGAGGAAAGTAAATTCAGATACTATTTTTATGATATCTATTGATGCTGTTTTTATTTCTGGTTTTAGTTCTATTATTCTTGTCAGCCAATTATTATAATTTTTGATGTCAGATCTTAATCTGTCATTCACAGATTGTACCTGTTGACGACTTTCATTGAGATATTCACTTGTGTTTCTTATTATGTTGTATGTTGTGGATGTTATTGCTGTTAGTTTTGTTCTATCCTGTGATTCTTCATGTCTTTTTAAAAATATTTTTAGCATGTCCGTTAATGTTGTTTCATTTTGGAAATTAAAATATGTTCTTCTTTTGTTATTTTCATTCGTTAATACGAATGTATAGTTTCTGTTGTATCTATCACTATTCAGTAGTATTACTGGTAGATAGTGTGTCAAATGGTTGCGGTTGATTTTTATTTGTTGTATATGATCTGTTTCTTTGAAGAGGTTTCTCTTCAAATTTAGGATTATTCTATAAATTAATTCTGTATTTTCTTGTGGACAATCATTTCCGATAGCAAAAGGTGTTAATTCGTTATTATCGTTTGATTGTGTATCAAATTTGGAAGCCATTTGTTATTCTTTGAATTTTAATCCGTTCTGTTTTTCTAACAATAGTTTTTGTTATATCCCTCAGAAATTAGAATTGTTTACCCAATTTAGTTCAGCACTGGTCGCACCAGATAAGACGTGTTCTAGAGCTTACCTTTATTAGGATACTTCCTGAACTGTCTTATGGTTGTCTCAAGAATAATAGTTAATCTTAAGGCTTAACTGACTAACTGAAGTTCTATTCCTCTAGTCTGTTACTCTTCTATCTGAGCTTCAGTAGACGGTGCACGGGCCCCAATGCTACGGTCTAACGTTTATCTCAATACAAACAAGAGCGGAGTAGAGAGAGAGAAATATACTCTATTATTAAATCAGGATGGTAACTGGTACTGACTAAATTACTTTCTCTTCTGCTGAGAGAGGGTAGATGGGTAAACACATAAAGGGAAAGGAGGATAAAATAATATATCATTTTTATCCAATCAGGAAAGAGTATTTCAGTCTTTCTGAATAAAGTCTTTCAAATATTAAATATTCCTTTTTGGAAGTCATGTCTGACTCCATTAGTAGTTAGTGGTTTGTAGTTAGTAGTTAGTAGCTAGTAGCTAGTAGTTAGTAGTTAGTATTTGGTAGTTAGTAGTTAGTAGTTAGTAGTTAGTAGTTAGTAGTTATTAGTTAATAGTTAGTAGTTAGTAGTTAGTAGTTAATAGTTAGTAGTTAGTAGTTAGTAGTTAGTAGTTAGTAGTTAGTAGTTAGTAGTTAGTAGTTAGTAGTTAGTAGTTAATAAGTAGTTAGTAGTTAGTAGTTAGTAGTTAGTAGTTAGTAGTTAGTATTTAGTACTTAATATTTAGTAGTTAGGAGTTAGTAGTTAGTAGTTAGTGGTTAGTAGTTAGTAGTTAGTAGTTAGTAGTTAGTATTTAGTTGTTAGTAGTGAGTAGTTAGTAGTTAGTAGTTAGTAGTTAGTAGTTAGTAGTTAGTAGTTAGTAGTTAGTAGTTAGTAGTTAGTAGTTAGTAGTTAGTAGTTAGTAGTTAGTAGTTAGTAGTTAGTAGTTAGTAGTTAATAGTTAGTAGTTAGTAGTTAGTAGTTAGTAGTTAGTAGTTAGTAGTTAGTAGTTAGTAGTTAGTAGTTAGTAGTTAGTAGTTAGTAGTTAATAAGTAGTTAGTAGTTAGTAGTTAGTAGTTAGTAGTTAGTATTTAGTACTTAATATTTAGTAGTTAGGAGTTAGTAGTTAGTAGTTAGTGGTTAGTAGTTAGTAGTTAGTAGTTAGTAGTTAGTATTTAGTTGTTAGTAGTTAGTAGTTAGTAGTTAGTAGTTAGTAGTTAGTAGTTAGTAGTTAGTAGTTAGTAGTTAGTAGTTAGTAGTTAGTAGTTAGTAGTTAGTAGTTAGTAGTTAGTAGTTAGTAGTTAGTAGTTAGTAGTTAGTAGTTAGTAGTTAGTAGTTAGTAGTTAGTAGTTAGTATTTAGTACTTAATATTTAGTAGTTAGGAGTTAGTAGTTAGTATTTAGGGGTTAGTAGTTAGTAGTTAGTAGTTAGTATTTAGTGTTTAGTAGTTAGTAGTTAGTAGTTAGTTGTTAGTAGTTAGTAGTTAGTAGTTAGTAGTTAGTAGTTAGTAGTTAGTAGTTAGTAGTTAGTAGTTAGTAGTTAGTAGTTAGTAGTTAGTAGTTAGTAGTTAGTAGTTAGTAGTTAGTAGTTAGTAGTTAGTAGTTAGTAGTTAGTAGTTAGTAGTTAGTAGTTAGTAGTTAGTAGTTAGTAGTTAGTAGTTAGTAGTTAGTAGTTAGTAGTTAGTAGTTAGTAGTTAGTAGTTAGTAGTCAGTAGTTAGTAGCTAGTAGCTAGTAGCTAGTAGCTAGTAGTTAGTAGTTAGTAGTTAGTAGTTAGTAGTTAGTAGTTAGTAGTTAGTAGTTAGTAGTTAGTAGTTAGTAGTTAGTTATTAGTAGTTAGTAGTAAGCAGTTTGTAGTTAGTAGTAAGTAGTTAGTAGTTAGTAGTTAGTAGTTAGTAGTTAGTAGTTAGTGGTTTGTAGTTAGTAGTTAGTAGCTAGTAGCTAGTAGTTAGTAGTTAGTATTTGGTAGTTAGTAGTTAGTAGTTAGTAGTTAGTAGTTATTAGTTTATAGTTAGTAGTTAGTAGTTAGTAGTTAATAGTTAGTAGTTAGTAGTTAGTAGTTAGTAGTTAGTAGTTAGTAGTTAGTAGTTAGTAGTTAGTAGTTAGTAGTTAGTAGTTAGTAGTTAGTAGTTAATAAGTAGTTAGTAGTTAGTAGTTAGTAGTTAGTAGTTAGTAGTTAGTAGTTAGTAGTTAGTGGGTAGTAGTTAGTAGTTAGTAGTTAGTATTTAGTACTTAATATTTAGTAGTTAGGAGTTAGTAGTTAGTAGTTAGTGGTTAGTAGTTAGTAGTTAGTAGTTAGTAGTTAGTATTTAGTAGTTAGTAGTTAGTAGTTAGTAGTTAGTGGTTTGTAGTTAGTAGTTAGTAGCTAGTAGCTAGTAGTTAGTAGTTAGTATTTGGTAGTTAGTAGTTAGTAGTTAGTAGTTAGTAGTTAGTAGTTATTAGTTAATAGTTAGTAGTTAGTAGTTAGTAGTTAATAGTTAGTAGTTAGTAGTTAGTAGTTAGTAGTTAGTAGTTAGTAGTTAGTAGTTAGTAGTTAGTAGTTAATAAGTAGTTAGTAGTTAGTAGTTAGTAGTTAGTAGTTAGTAGTTAGTAGTTAGTAGTTAGTAGTTAGTGGTTAGTAGTTAGTAGTTAGTAGTTAGTATTTAGTACTTAATATTTAGTAGTTAGGAGTTAGTAGTTAGTAGTTAGTGGTTAGTAGTTAGTAGTTAGTAGTTAGTAGTTAGTATTTAGTAGTTTGTAGTTAGTAGTTAGTAGTTAGTAGTTAGTAGTTAGTAGTTAGTAGTTAGTAGTTAGTAGTTAGTAGTTAGTAGTTAGTAGTTAGTAGTTAGTAGTTAGTAGTTAGTAGTTAGTATTTAGTACTTAATATTTAGTAGTTAGGAGTTAGTAGTTAGTAGTTAGTGGTTAGTAGTTAGTAGTTAGTATTTAGTAGTTAGTAGTTAGTAGATAGTAGATAGTAGTTAGTAGTTAGTAGTTAGTAGTTAGTAGTTAGTAGTTAGTAGTTAGTAGTTAGTAGTTAGTAGTTAGTAGTTAGTAGTTAGTAGTTAGTAGTTATTAGTTAGTAGTTAGTAATTAGTAGTTAGTAGTTAGTAGTTAGTATTCAGTAGTTAGTAGCTAGTAGCTAGTAGCTAGTAGCCAGTAGTTAGTAGTTAGTAGTTAGTAGTTAGTAGTTAGTATTTGGTAGTTAGTAGTTAGTAGTTAGTAGTTAGTAGTTAGTAGTTAGTAGTTAGTAGATAGTAGTTAGTAGTTAGTAGTTAGTAGTTAGTAGTTAGTAGTTAGTAGTTAGTAGTTAGTAGTTAGTAGTTAGTAGTTAGTAGTTAGTAAGTAGTTAGTAGTTAGTAGTTAGTAGTTAGTAGTTAGTTATTAGTAGTTAGTAGTAAGTAGTTAGTAGTTAGTAGTAAGTAGTTAGTAGTTAGTAGTTAGTAGTTAGTAGTTAGTAGTTAGTAGTTAGTGGTTAGTAGTTACTAGTTAGTATTTAGTACTTAATATTTAGTAGTTAGGAGTTAGTAGTTAGTATTTAGTAGTTAGTAGTTAGTAGTTAGTAGTTAGTAGTTAGTAGTTAGTAGTTAGTAGTTAGTAGTTAGTAGTTAGTAGTTAGTAGTTAGTATTTAGTAGTTAGTAGTTAGTTGTTAGTAGTTAGTAGTTAGTAGTTAGTAGTTAGTAGTTAGTAGTTAGTAGTTAGTAGTTAGTAGTTAGTAGTTAGTAGTTAGTAGTTAGTAGTTAGTAGTTAGTAGTTAGTAGTTAGTAGTTAGTAGTTAGTAGTTAGTAGTTAGTAGTTAGTAGTTAGTAGTTAGTAGTTAGTAGTTAGTAGTTAGTAGTTAGTAGTTAGTAGTTAGTATTTAGTACTTAATATTTAGTAGTTAGGAGTTAGTAGTTAGTAGTTAGGGGTTAGTAGTTATTAGTTATTAGTTAGTAGTTAGTAATTAGTAGTTAGTAGTTAGTAGTTAGTATTCAGTAGCTAGTAGCTAGTAGTTAGTAGTTAGTAGTTAGTAGTTAGTAGTTAGTAGTTAGTAGTTAGTAGTTAGTAGTTAGTAGTTAGTAGTTAGTAGTTAATAAGTAGTTAGTAGTTAGTAGTTAGTAGTTAGTAGTTAGTAGTTAGTAGTTAGTAGTTAGTGGGTAGTAGTTAGTAGTTAGTAGTTAGTATTTAGTACTTAATATTTAGTAGTTAGGAGTTAGTAGTTAGTAGTTAGTGGTTAGTAGTTAGTAGTTAGTAGTTAGTAGTTAGTATTTAGTAGTTTGTAGTTAGTAGTTAGTAGTTAGTAGTTAGTAGTTAGTAGTTAGTAGTTAGTAGTTAGTAGTTAGTAGTTAGTAGTTAGTAGTTAGTAGTTAGTAGTTAGTAGTTAGTAGTTAGTAGTTAGTAGTTAGTAGTTAGTATTTAGTACTTAATATTTAGTAGTTAGGAGTTAGTAGTTAGTAGTTAGTGGTTAGTAGTTAGTAGTTAGTAGTTAGTATTTAGTAGTTAGTAGTTAGTAGGTAGTAGATAGTAGTTAGTAGTTAGTAGTTAGTAGTTAGTAGTTAGTAGTTAGTAGTTAGTAGTTAGTAGTTAGTAGTTAGTAGTTATTAGTTAGTAGTTAGTAATTAGTAGTTAGTAGTTAGTAGTTAGTATTCAGTAGTTAGTAGCTAGTAGCTAGTAGCTAGTAGCCAGTAGTTAGTAGTTAGTAGTTAGTAGTTAGTAGTTAGTATTTGGTAGTTAGTAGTTAGTAGTTAGTAGTTAGTAGTTAGTAGTTAGTAGTTAGTAGATAGTAGTTAGTAGTTAGTAGTTAGTAGTTAGTAGTTAGTAGTTAGTAGTTAGTAGTTAGTAGTTAGTAGTTAGTAGTTAGTAGTTAGTAGTTAGTAGTTAGTAGTTAGTAGTTAGTAAGTAGTTAGTAGTTAGTAGTTAGTAGTTAGTAGTTAGTTATTAGTAGTTAGTAGTAAGTAGTTAGTAGTTAGTAGTAAGTAGTTAGTAGTTAGTAGTAAGTAGTTAGTAGTTAGTAGTAAGTAGTTAGTAGTTAGTAGTTAGTAGTTAGTAGTAAGTAGTTAGTAGTTAGTAGTAAGTAGTTAGTAGTTAGTAGTTAGTAGTTAGTAGTTAGTAGTTAGTAGTTAGTAGTTAGTAGTTAGTAGTTAGTAGTTAGTAGTTAGTAGTTAGTAGTTAGTAGTTAGTATTTAGTAGTTAGTAGTTAGTTGTTAGTAGTTAGTAGTTAGTAGTTAGTAGTTAGTAGTTAGTAGTTAGTAGTTAGTAGTTAGTAGTTAGTAGTTAGTAGTTAGTAGTTAGTAGTTAGTAGTTAGTAGTTAGTAGTTAGTAGTTAGTAGTTAGTAGTTAGTAGTTAGTAGTTAGTAGTTAGTAGTTAGTAGTTAGTAGTTAGTAGTTAGTAGTTAGTAGTTAGTAGTTAGCAGTTAGTATTTAGTACTTAATATTTAGTAGTTAGGAGTTAGTAGTTAGTAGTTAGGGGTTAGTAGTTATTAGTTATTAGTTAGTAGTTAGTAATTAGTAGTTAGTAGTTAGTAGTTAGTATTCAGTAGCTAGTAGCTAGTAGTTAGTAGTTAGTAGTTAGTAGTTAGTAGTTAGTAGTTAGTAGTTAGTAGTTAGTAGTTAGTAGTTAGTAGTTAGTAGTTAGTAGTTAGTAGTTAGTAGTTAGTAGTTAGTAAGTAGTTAGTAGTTAGTAGTTAGTAGTTAGTAGTTAGTTATTAGTAGTTAGTAGTAAGTAGTTAGTAGTTAGTAGTAAGTAGTTAGTAGTTAGTAGTTAGTAGTTAGTAGTTAGTAGTTAGTAGTTAGTAGTTAGTGGTTAAAAATTAGTAGTTAGTAGTTAGTGGTTAGTAGTTAGTAGTTAGTATTTAGTACTTAATATTTAGTAGTTAGGAGTTAGTAGTTATTATTTAGTAGTTAGTAGTTAGTAGTTAGTAGTTAGTAGTTAGTAGTTAGTAGTTAGTAGTTAGTAGTTAGTAGTTAGTAGTTAGTAGTTAGTAGTTAGTATTTAGTAGTTAGTAGTTAGTAGTTAGTAGTTAGTAGTTAGTAGTTAGTAGTTAGTAGTTAGTAGTTAGTAGTTAGTAGTTAGTAGTTAGTAGTTAGTAGTTAGTAGTTAGTAGTTAGTAGTTAGTAGTTAGTAGTTAGTAGTTAGTAGTTAGTAGTTAGTAGTTAGTAGTTAGTAGTTAGTAGTTAGTAGTTAGTAGTTAGTAGTTAGTAGTTAGTAGTTAGTAGTTAGTAGTTAGTAGTTAGTAGTTAGTAGTTAGTAGTTAGTAGTTAGTAGTTAGTAGTTAGTAGTTAGTAGTTAGTAGTTAGTAGTTAGTAGTTAGTAGTTAGTAGTTAGTAGTTAGTAGTTAGTAGTTAGTGGTTAGTAGTTACTAGTTAGTATTTAGTACTTAATATTTAGTAGTTAGGAGTTAGTAGTTAGTATTTAGTAGTTAGTAGTTAGTAGTTAGTAGTTAGTAGTTAGTAGTTAGTAGTTAGTAGTTAGTAGTTAGTAGTTAGTAGTTAGTAGTTAGTAGTTAGTATTTAGTAGTTAGTAGTTAGTAGTTAGTAGTTAGTAGTTAGTAGTTAGTAGTTAGTAGTTAGTAGTTAGTAGTTAGTAGTTAGTAGTTAGTAGTTAGTAGTTAGTAGTTAGTAGTTAGTAGTTAGTAGTTAGTAGTTAGTAGTTAGTAGTTAGTAGTTAGTAGTTAGTAGTTAGTAGTTAGTAGTTAGTAGTTAGTAGTTAGTAGTTAGTAGTTAGTAGTTAGTAGTTAGTAGTTAGTAGTTAGTAGTTAGTAGTTAGTAGTTAGTATTTAGTACTTAATATTTAGTAGTTAGGAGTTAGTAGTTAGTAGTTAGTGGTTAGTAGTTATTAGTTATTAGTTAGTAGTTAGTAATTAGTAGTTAGTAGTTAGTAGTTAGTATTCAGTAGCTAGTAGTTAGTAGTTAGTAGTTAGTAGTTAGTAGTTAGTAGTTAGTAGTTAGTAGTTAGTAGTTAGTAGTTAGTAGTTAGTAGTTAGTAGTTAGTAGTTAGTAGTTAGTAGTTAGTAAGTAGTTAGTAGTTAGTAGTTAGTAGTTAGTAGTTAGTAGTTAGTTATTAGTAGTTAGTAGTAAGTAGTTAGTAGTTAGTAGTAAGTAGTTAGTAGTTAGTAGTTAGTAGTTAGTAGTTAGTAGTTAGTAGTTAGTAGTTAGTGGTTAGTAGTTAGTAGTTAGTATTTAGTACTTAATATTTAGTAGTTAGGAGTTAGTAGTTAGTATTTAGTAGTTAGTAGTTAGTAGTTAGTAGTTAGTAGTTAGTAGTTAGTAGTTAGTAGTTAGTAGTTAGTAGTTAGTGGTTAGTAGTTAGTAGTTAGTATTTAGTACTTAATATTTAGTAGTTAGGAGTTAGTAGTTAGTATTTAGTAGTTAGTAGTTAGTAGTTAGTAGTTAGTAGTTAGTAGTTAGTAGTTAGTAGTTAGTAGTTAGTAGTTAGTAGTTAGTAGTTAGTAGTTAGTAGTTAGTAGTTAGTAGTTAGTAGTTAGTAGTTAGTAGTTAGTAGTTAGTAGTTAGTAGTTAGTAGTTAGTAGTTAGTAGTTAGTAGTTAGTAGTTAGTAGTTAGTAGTTAGTAGTTAGTAGTTAGTAGTTAGTAGTTAGTAGTTAGTAGTTAGTAGTTAGTAGTTAGTAGTTAGTAGTTAGTAGTTAGTAGTTAGTAGTTAGTAGTTAGTAGTTAGTAGTTAGTAGTTAGTAGTTAGTATTTAGTAGTTAGTAGTTAGTAGTTAGTAGTTAGTATTTAGTACTTAATATTTAGTAGTTAGGAGTTAGTAGTTAGTAGTTAGTGGTTAGTAGTTATTAGTTATTAGTTAGTAGTTAGTAATTAATAGTTAGTAGTTAGTAGTTAGTATTCAGTAGCTAGTAGCTAGTAGTTAGTAGTTAGTAGTTAGTAGTTAGTAGTTAGTAGTTAGTAGTTAGTAGTTAGTAGTTAGTAGTTAGTAGTTAGTAGTTAGTAGTTAGTGGTTAGTAGTTAGTAGTTAGTATTTAGTACTTAATATTTAGTAGTTAGGAGTTAGTAGTTAGTAGTTAGTAGTTAGTAGTTAGTAGTTAGTAGTTTGTAGTTATTAAGTAGTTAGTAGTTAGTAGTTAGTAGTTAGTAGTTAGTTATTAGTAGTTAGTAGTAAGTAGTTAGTAGTTAGTAGTAAGTAGTTAGTAGTTAGTAGTTAGTAGTTAGTAGTTAGTAGTTAGTAGTTAGTAGTTAGTAGTTAGTGGTTAGTAGTTAGTAGTTAGTAGTTAGTAGTTAGTAGTTAGTAGTTAGTAGTTAGTAGTTAGTAGTTAGTAGTTAGTAGTTAGTAGTTAGTAGTTAGTAGTTAGTAGTTAGTAGTTAGTAGTTAGTAGTTAGTATTTAGTAGTTAGTAGTTAGTAGTTAGTAGTTAATAGTTAGTAGTTAGTAGTTAGTAGTTAGTAGTTAGTAGTTAGTAATTAGTAGTTAGTAGTTAGTAATTAGTAGTTAGTAGTTAGTAGTTAGTAGTTAGTAGTTATTAGTTAGTAGTTAGTAGTTAGTAGTTAGTAGTTAGTAGTTAGTAGTTAGTAGTTAGTAGTTAGTAGTTAGTAGTTAGTAGTTAGTAGTTAGTAGTTAGTAGTTAGTATTTAGTACTTAATATTTAGTAGTTAGGAGTTAGTAGTTAGTAGTTAGTGGTTAGTAGTTATTAGTTAGTAGTTAGTAGTTAGTATTTAGTAGTTAGTAGTTAGTAGTTAGTAGTTAGTAGTTAGTACTTAGTAGTTAGTAGTTAGTAGTCAGTAGTTAGTAGTTAGTAGTTAGTAGTTAGTAGTTAGTAGTTAGTAGTGAGTAGTTAGTAGTTAGTAGTTAGTAGTTAGTAGTTAGTAGTTAGTAGTTAGTAGTCAGTAGCTAGTAGCTAGTAGCTAGTAGCTAGTAGCTAGTAGCTAGTAGTTAGTAGTTAGTAGTTAGTAATTAGTAGTTAGTAGTTAGTAGTTAGTAGTTAGTAGTTAGTAGTTAGTAGTTATTTGTTAGTAGTTAGTAGTTAGTAGTTAGTAGTTAGTGGTTAGATATTAGTAGTTAGTAGTAAGTAGTTAGTTGTTAGTAGTAAGTAGTTAGTAGTTAGTAGTTAGTATTTAGTAGTTAGTAGTTAGTGGTTTTTAGTTAGTAGTTAGTAGCTAGTAGATAGTAGTTAGTAGTTAGTATTTAGTATTTGGTAGTTAGTAGTTAGTAGTTAGTAGTTAGTAGTTATTAGTTAGTAGTTAGTAGTTAGTAGTTAGTAGTTAGTAGTTAGTAGTTAGTAGTTAGTAGTTAGTAGTTAGTAGTTAGTAGTTAGTAGTTAGTAGTTAGTAAGTAGTTAGTAGTTAGAAGTTAGTAGTTAGTAGTTAGTTATTAGTAGTTAGTAGTAAGTAATTAGTAGTTAGTAGTAAGTAGTTAGTAGTTAGTAGTTAGTGAACTAAAATCCAACTTAGTTAGTAGTTAACTAAGTTGGATTTTGGGGGACAAAATCCAACCTCACCTCCACGTGGTGTCCCCTGGGGGTAGGTCATGTGCTGCGGCTCTCCGCTCACATGGTCAAGCTAACGAGGCACTGGTCTTCTAGTTTGTGTCGCAACTAGTCGTATCTCAGCCTTCAAACACCAAAGCAATGAGTACATTCAACCATGGCCCCGAGTCCCGGGTAAGGGGTGCTAAGAATCTCCCGAGGAACCAACTCAGAATTGCAACTTTAAACGTCAGAACACTGACCCAAGCCGGATCTTTAGAGGCTTTGAAAATGGATCTGGCGCAATACAAGTTGGATATTCTGGGAGTGCAGGAGACGAGATTGCAGGAGCAAGAAATTGATCTCGGAGACCACAAGCTCTACCTGTCTGACTCGTGGTTGTCTGGTGTAAAGTCGAGACAAGGAGGAGTGGGCGTTGCTGTAAAGAAGTCATTGATAAACAGCATCGTAGAACAAGTGGCTCTAAGTGAACGTATTTGCTACGTCAAGTTCGCGGCTCGGAGGAGAGCCAATCTAGCTGTTGTTGTCTGCTACGCACCTACGAATGAAGCTAGTCTCCAAGAGAAGGATTTGTTTTGGAGTCAACTTTCAGACCTAGTTTCCAGCTTCAAACATAGGGAGCATATTTGTGTCATCGGTGACCTCAATGCAGAGCCTGGACACCAGTTGAATGACACCATGAGCTGCAGAGGCCCGTTTGGAATGGGTGAAGAAAATGAAAACTCGGAAAAGTTGTTATCATTTTGCACTTCACACAAATTGCTCGTAGGTGGTACATGGTTCCAGCATCGACAAGTGCATCGGTACACCTACATCCCTCCCGATCCGAGTTGTCGAAAAAAGATGCTGGATCACATTCTGTTTGCAGAGAGATACAGAGGATGTCTGACGAATGTGAGGACCAGAAGAGGGAAAACCACAATTACCGATCATGAACTGGTCATTGCGGAAGTATCTATGAAACTTTTGTCTAAAAAGCCATGTTTCACGCCCAGAATCAGTTCTGCAAAGCTGCAAGATGAAACAACACGTGACTTATTCACGCAGGAGGTCAAGTTACATCTTGATAAGAGCGGCGATTTCGAGAATACAGAGCAGTCTTGGGACAATTTTCGAAAAGCCCTGAACCAAGCAGCAGTGAAATGCCTCCTTCCGGACAAGCGAGTGAACAAACCTTGGATTTCTCCAGATTCTCTGGAACTTATCCGGAAACGAGCTGATCTACAGTTGAAGAAACACAGCAGCGCGGTGGCGTTGTTAGAGTTCACAAACTGCTGTAAGGAAGTCAGAAAAGCTCTACGTGCAGACAAACGGGCATGGCTTGAACGCAAAGGCCAAGAAGTGCAGAGCTTTGCGGACAGAGGCAACTTGAAGGAGGTTTTTGGGGCATCACAGCAGATATGCCGAAACTGGAGTCCCCAGTTGACCAAATTAGTTTCAAGCACTGGCGTCAACTTACGGACGAAAGAGGAACGACTTGAACGCTGGACGGAACATTTTATTCAACTCCTGAATCCCTCAACATCCAGTTGCAGTACGAGATTGGATCCCGAAGAAGCAGCTGAAAGCTTGTCGATTGACCTGAGCCCAATTCGATTTGAAGAAGTGCTTGAAGCTGTCCGCAGGTTGAAGAATGGCAAGGCAAGTGGACCCGATAACATTTCCTGTGAGATGTTGAAAGCACACAAGGGTATTGTCGAGTGGCTCTGGGACATCATAGATAAGTGTTGGTTGACGGAAGTTCTGCCCGATGACTGGAAGGTAGCAGAAATTGTCCCATTATACAAGAGTAAAGGAAAGAGGTCAGAGTGTTCGAACCACCGAGGGATCTCTCTATTGTCAGTACCTGGCAAAGTGTTCGCTTCCGTTATTCTCAATCGATGCAAAGATTCAGTGGATCGCGTCTTAAGGGAAGAGCAGTGCGGCTTCAGAAAAAGCAGAGGATGCGCCGATCAACTCTTTGCCCTGCGTCAAATAATAGAGAAATCAATGGCGTTTCAATTGGATATTAGCTTTTGTTTCATAGACTTTCGAGCGGCATTCGATTCTGTTGATCGTGAGCAGATGTACCAGATAATGAAACACTATGGTCTTCCGCAAAAAGTGATAAACATCATAAGAAACAGCTATGATGGATTCAAATGTCGAGTCAAAGCCGAAGGTGAGAAAGGACGCTTATTTGATGTCAGAACGGGCGTTAGGCAGGGTGATGTGTGGTCCCCAATCCTATCTTTTGGCTTACTTGGTGCATGGAGGATTAGACATTGGGAGATTGGTGGCTGACTTAGATTTTGCTGATGATGTTGCTCTCTTGGGGGTCTCAGACAGTGAGGTGCAAGAAAACCTACATCGAATCGAGGCCCTTGCGGAAGCCGCTGGTCTGAAGATTAATGTGGCCAAAACAAAGAATATGGGCGTAAAATGCGACAGCCCAAATGTTGTTGCAGTGCCTAGTATCCAACAGAACGTGGAGATACTCACTGGAACACATAAAGGCAAACTAGGACTCCTGGCAGAGACATCTAGCCAGTCACGACTAACCATCAGCACGGAGGTGCTGCTGGGAACGAAAAAGAAAGCGGGCTGGTTCGAAACACAAGATGGCCGGAAGCTTAGATTGAAAAGCTTAGCGGTGGCTAAGCCAGCGTTGGTAGCTTCACAACAACAATCTGCGGTAGCAGATTCAGAGTCGCTAGAAAATGAGTCTTTAAGATGTCAGAATTGTCAGAGGCAATTCAGTACAGTTACCGGACGCAAAGTGCACCAAACAAGATTCTGCAAAGCCGGTTTGTCAAAGAATGTCGTCGACAAGTCAAAGTTCGAGCAACTAAAGGCGAGCCTTACCTGTGACAAGTGTGAAAGAAAGTTCAAAACAGTCAATGGCCGAAAAGTTCACCAATCGAGATACTGTGGCAAACCTAAAGCAGTTGCCACACGCGTGTTTTGCTGCAAAGTACAAGATGTTCTCGGAAACGAGTTTGAAAACATAGAAGCGTTCAAGTATCTCGGATCATATGTCAGCCTCAAGCATGGAGACCTGCAGGAAGTCAAT
This sequence comes from Convolutriloba macropyga, assembly GCF_964194025.1. Classification (NCBI taxonomy): domain Eukaryota; kingdom Metazoa; phylum Xenacoelomorpha; order Acoela; family Convolutidae; genus Convolutriloba; species Convolutriloba macropyga. The sequence goes on along the minus strand of NW_027453367.1, from coordinate 18,335 downwards.
TGCAAACTTGCAGAAGGTAGACAACGGTTTGCTAACTTCCAAAATCTCTGGGAAAGCAAGCAGCTCAGCGTGCACCTCAAGTGCAATTTGTACAAAGCACTCGTTTTATCAGCCGTGCTGTACAGCTCAGAGACTTGGACTCTTTCGAAATTAATGGAGAGAAAACTTGAGAGTTTCCACTGTGGTTTTCTTCGGAGAATTCTACGTGTGTCATATCTGGAGAAAGCAACGAACGAAGAAATTATGTCAAGATCACGAATGCCCCAACTATCCACGATGATCATGCTCAAACGGATAAAATGGTACGGACACATCCAAAGAATGGAACCAGGAAGATTAGCCCGCAGTGCCATCGATTGGGACCCGCCCTATCAATACGTCCATGCTAGACGCGCTCCTGGGGGGCAACGGAAAACGTGGATGAGTCAAATCGAAGGAGACTGTGTACGAAACAAAGTATCGTTCACCAGATTGCAGGAGAAAGCAGCAACCGGGTCAAAGAATGCCTTCAACAATTTCGTCGTACAGCACTTCACAGAATAACCAAACAAATAACTCTTCTTGTTTTGTTTGTATTTGTTGCCAACCGTGCCTTTATTTCATATTTGGAATTAAAGTGTTGAAACAGTTAGTAGTTAGTAGTTAGTGGTTAGTAGTTAGTAGTTTGTAGTTAGTATTTAGTACTTAATATTTAGTAGTGAGGAGTTAGTAGTTAGTAGTTAGTGGTTAGTAGTTAGTAGTTAGCAGTTAGTAGTTATTATTTAGTAGTCTGTAGTTAGTAGTTAGTAGTTAGTAGTTAGTAGTTAGCAGTTAGTAGTTAGTAGCTAGTAGTTAGTAGTTAGTAGTTAGTAGTTAGTAGTTAGTAGTTATTAGTTAGTAGTTAGTAGTTAGTATTTAGTACTTAATATTTAGTAGTTAGGAGTTAGTAGTTAGTAGTTAGTGGTTAGTAGTTAGTAGTTAGTAGTTAGTAGTTAGTAGTTAGTATTTAGTAGTTAGTAGTTAGTAGTTAGTAGTTAGTAGTTAGTAGTTAGTAGTTAGTAGTTAGTAGTTAGTAGTTAGTAGTTAGTAGTTAGTAGTTAGTAGTTAGTAGTTAGTAGTTAGTAGTTAGTAGTTAGTAGTTAGTAGTTAGTAGTTAGTAGTTAGTAGTTAGTAGTTAGTAGTTAGTAGTTAGTAGTTAGTAGTCAGTAGTTAGTAGCTAGTAGCTAGTAGCTAGTAGCTAGTAGCTAGTAGTTAGTAGTTAGTAGTTAGTAGTTAGTAGTTAGTAGTTAGTAGTTAGTAGTTAGTTATTAGTAGTTAGTAGTAAGTAGTTAGTAGTTAGTAGTAAGTAGTTAGTGGTTAGTAGTTATTAGTTAGTAGTTAGTAGTTAGTAGTTAGTAGTTTGTAGTTAGTAGTTAGTAGTTAGTAATTAGTAGTTAGTAGTTTGTAGTTAGTAGTTAGTAGTTAGTAGTTAGTATTTAGTAGTTAGTTGTTAGTAGTTAGTAGTTAGTAGTTAGTAGTTAGTATTTAGTACTTAATATTTAGTAGTTAGGAGTTAGTATTTAGTAGTTAGTGGTTAGCAGTTAGTAGTTAGTAGTTAGTAGTTAGTAGTTAGTAGTTAGTATTTAGTAGTTAGTAGTTAGTAGTTAGAAGTTAGTAGTTAGTAGTTAGTAGTTAGTAGTTAGTAGTTAGTAGTTAGTAGTTAGTAGTTAGTAGTTAGTAGTTAGTAGTTAGTAGTTAGTAGTTAGTAGTTAGTAGTTAGTAGTTAGTACTTAGTAGTTAGTAGTTAGTAGTTAGTAGTTAGTAGTCAGTAGTTAGTAGCTAGTAACTAGTAGCTAGTAGCTAGTAGCTAGTAGTTAGTAGTTAGTAGTGAGTAGTTAGTAGTTAGTAGTTAGTAGTTAGTAGTTAGTTATTAGTAGTTAGTAGTAAGTAGTTAGTAGTTAGTAGTAAGTAGTTAGTAGTTAGTAGTTAGTAGTTAGTAGTTAGTAGTTATTAGTTAGTAGTTAGTGGTTTGTAGTTAGTAGTTAGTAGTTAGTAGTTAGTAGTTAGTAGTTAGTAGTTAGTAGTTAGTAGTTAGTATTCAGTAATTAGTAGTTAGTAGTTAGTAGTTAGTAAGTAGTTAGTAGTTAGTAGTTAGTAGTTAGTAGTTAGTAGTTAGTTATTAGTAGTTAGTAGTAAGTAGTTAGTAGCTAGTAGCTAGTAGCTAGTAGTTAGTAGTTAGTAGCTAGTAGCTAGTAGCTAGTAGTTAGTAGTTAGTAGTTAGTAGTTAGTAGTTAGTAATTAGTAGTTAGTAGTTAGTAGTTAGTAGTTAGTAAATAGTAGTTAGTATTTAGTAGTTAGTCAGTAGTTAGTAGTTAGTAGTTAGTAGTTAGTAGTTAGTAGTTAGTAGTTAGTAGTTAGTAGTTAGTAGTTAGTAGTTAGTAGCTAGTAACTAGTAGCTAGTAGTATTTAGTACTTAATATTTAGTAGCTAGTAGTATTTAGTACTTAATATTTAGTAGTTAGGAGTTAGTATTTAGTAGTTAGTGGTTAGCAGTTAGTAGTTAGTAGTTAGTAGTTAGTAGTTAGTAGTTAGTATTTAGTAGTTAGTAGTTAGTAGTTAGAAGTTAGTAGTTAGTAGTTAGTAGTTAGTAGTTAGTAGTTAGTAGTTAGTAGTTAGTAGTTAGTAGTTAGTAGTTAGTAGTTAGTAGTTAGTAGTTAGTAGTTAGTACTTAGTAGTTAGTAGTTAGTAGTTAGTAGTTAGTAGTCAGTAGTTAGTAGCTAGTAACTAGTAGCTAGTAGCTAGTAGCTAGTAGTTAGTAGTTAGTAGTGAGTAGTTAGTAGTTAGTAGTTAGTAGTTAGTAGTTAGTTATTAGTAGTTAGTAGTAAGTAGTTAGTAGTTAGTAGTAAGTAGTTAGTAGTTAGTAGTTAGTAGTTAGTAGTTAGTAGTTATTAGTTAGTAGTTAGTGGTTTGTAGTTAGTAGTTAGTAGTTAGTAGTTAGTAGTTAGTAGTTAGTAGTTAGTATTCAGTAATTAGTAGTTAGTAGTTAGTAGTTAGTAAGTAGTTAGTAGTTAGTAGTTAGTAGTTAGTAGTTAGTTATTAGTAGTTAGTAGTAAGTAGTTAGTAGCTAGTAGCTAGTAGCTAATAGTTAGTAGTTAGTAGCTAGTAGCTAGTAGCTAGTAGTTAGTAGTTAGTAGTTAGTAGTTAGTAGTTAGTAGTTAGTAGTTAGTAGTTATTAGTTAGTAAATAGTAGTTAGTAGTTAGTAGTTAGTCAGTAGTTAGTAGTTAGTAGTTAGTAGTTAGTAGTTAGTAGTTAGTAGTTAGTAGTTAGTAGTTAGTAGTAAGTAGTTAGTAGTTAGTAGTTAGTAATTAGTAGTTAGTAGTTAGTATTTAGTAGTTAGTAGTTAGCAGTTAGTAGTTAGTAGTTAGTAGTTAATAGTTAGTAGTTAGTAGTTAGTAGTTAGTAGTTAGTAGTTAGTAGTTAGTAGTTAGTAGTTAGTAGTTAGTAGTTAGTAGTTAGTAGTTAGTAGTTAGTAGTTAGTAGTTAGTAGTTAGTAGTTAGTAGTTAGTAGTTAGTAGTTAGTAGTTAGTAGTTAGTAGTTAGTAGTTAGTAGTTAGTAGTTAGTAGCTAGTAGCTAGTAGCTAGTAGCTAGTAGCTAGTAGTTAGTAGTTAGTAGTTAGTTGTTAGTAGTTATTATTTAGTAGTCTGTAGTTAGTAGTTAGTAGTTAGTAGTTAGTAGTTAGCAGTTAGTAGTTAGTAGCTAGTAGTTAGTAGTTAGTAGTTAGTAGTTAGTAGTTAGTAGTTAGTAGTTAGTAGTTAGTAGTTAGTAGTTAGTATTTAGTAGTTAGTAGCTAGTAGTTAGTAGTTAGTAGCTAGTAGTTAGTAGTTAGTAGTTAGTAGTTAGTAGTTAGTAGTTAGTAGTTAGTAGTTAGTATTTAGTACTTAATATTTAGTAGTTAGGAGTTAGTAGTTAGTAGTTAGTGGTTAGTAGTTAGTAGTTAGTAGTTAGTAGTTATTATTTAGTAGTCTGTAGTTAGTAGTTAGTAGTTAGTAGTTAGTAGTTAGCAGTTAGTAGTTAGTAGCTAGTAGTTAGTAGTTAGTAGTTAGTAGTTAGTAGTTAGTAGTTAGTAGTTATTAGTTAGTATTTAGTACCTAATATTTAGTAGTTAGGAGTTAGTAGTTAGTAGTTAGTGGTTAGTAGTTAGTAGTTAGTAGTTAGTAGTTAGTAGTTAGTATTTAGTAGTTAGTAGTTAGTAGTTAGTAGTTAGTAGTTAGTAGTTAGTAGTTAGTAGTTAGTAGTTAGTAGTTAGTAGTTAGTAGTTAGTAGTTAGTAGTTAGTAGTTTGTAGTTAGTAGTTAGTAGTTAGTAGTTAGTAGTTAGTAGTTCGTAGTTAGTAGTTAGTAGTTAGTGGTTTGTAGTTAGTAGTTAGTAGTTAGTAGTTAGTAGTTAGTAGTTAGTAGTTAGTAGTTAGTAGTTAGTAGTTAGTAGTTAGTATTCAGTAATTAGTAGTTAGTAGTTAGTAGTTAGTAAGTAGTTAGTAGTTAGTAGTTAGTAGTTAGTAGTTAGTAGTTAGTTATTAGTAGTTAGTAGTAAGTAGTTAGTAGCTAGTAGCTAGTAGCTAGTAGTTAGTAGTTAGTAGCTAGTAGCTAGTAGCTAGTAGTTAGTAGTTAGTAGTTAGTAGTTAGTAGTTAGTAGTTAGTAGTTAGTAGTTATTAGTTAGTAAATAGTAGTTAGTAGTTAGTAGTTAGTCAGTAGTTAGTAGTTAGTAGTTAGTAGTTAGTAGTTAGTAGTTAGTAGTTAGTAGTTAGTAGTTAGTAGTAAGTAGTTAGTAGTTAGTAGTTAGTATTTAGTAGTTAGTAGTTAGTATTTAGTAGTTAGTAGTTAGCAGTTAGTAGTTAGTAGTTAGTAGTTAATAGTTAGTAGTTAGTAGTTAGTAGTTAGTAGTTAGTAGTTAGTAGTTAGTAGTTAGTAGTTAGTAGTTAGTAGTTAGTAGTTAGTAGTTAGTAGTTAGTAGTTAGTAGTTAGTAGTTAGTAGTTAGTAGTTAGTAGTTAGTAGTTAGTAGTTAGTAGTTAGTAGTTAGTAGTTAGTAGTTAGTAGTTAGTAGTTAGTAGCTAGTAGCTAGTAGCTAGTAGCTAGTAGCTAGTAGTTAGTAGTTAGTAGTTAGTTGTTAGTAGTTATTATTTAGTAGTCTGTAGTTAGTAGTTAGTAGTTAGTAGTTAGTAGTTAGCAGTTAGTAGTTAGTAGCTAGTAGTTAGTAGTTAGTAGTTAGTAGTTAGTAGTTAGTAGTTAGTAGTTAGTAGTTAGTAGTTAGTAGTTAGTAGTTAGTATTTAGTAGTTAGTAGCTAGTAGTTAGTAGTTAGTAGCTAGTAGTTAGTAGTTAGTAGTTAGTAGTTAGTAGTTAGTAGTTAGTAGTTAGTAGTTAGTATTTAGTACTTAATATTTAGTAGTTAGGAGTTAGTAGTTAGTAGTTAGTGGTTAGTAGTTAGTAGTTAGTAGTTAGTAGTTATTATTTAGTAGTCTGTAGTTAGTAGTTAGTAGTTAGTAGTTAGTAGTTAGCAGTTAGTAGTTAGTAGCTAGTAGTTAGTAGTTAGTAGTTAGTAGTTAGTAGTTAGTAGTTAGTAGTTAGTAGTTAGTAGTTAGTATTTAGTACTTAATATTTAGTAGTTAGGAGTTAGTAGTTAGTAGTTAGTGGTTAGTAGTTAGTAGTTAGTAGTTAGTAGTTAGTAGTTAGTATTTAGTAGTTAGTAGTTAGTAGTTAGTAGTTAGTAGTTAGTAGTTAGTAGTTAGTAGTTAGTAGTTAGTAGTTAGTAGTTAGTAGTTAGTAGTTAGTAGTTAGTAGTTAGTAGTTAGTAGTTAGTAGTTAGTAGTTAGTAGTTAGTAGTTAGTAGTTAGTAGTTCGTAGTTAGTAGTTAGTAGTTAGTGGTCAGTAGTTAGTAGCTAGTAGCTAGTAGCTAGTAGCTAGTAGCTAGTAGTTAGTAGTTAGTAGTTAGTAGTTAGTAGTTAGTAGTTAGTAGTTAGTAGTTAGTTATTAGTAGTTAGTAGTAAGTAGTTAGTAGTTAGTAGTAAGTAGTTAGTAGTTAGTAGTTATTAGTTAGTAGTTAGTAGTTAGTAGTTAGTAGTTTGTAGTTAGTAGTTAGTAGTTAGTAATTAGTAGTTAGTAGTTTGTAGTTAGTAGTTAGTAGTTAGTGATTAGTATTTAGTAGTTAGTTGTTAGTAGTTAGTAGTTAGTAGTTAGTATTTAGTACTTAATATTTAGTAGTTAGGAGTTAGTATTTAGTAGTTAGTGGTTAGTAGTTAGTAGTTAGTAGTTAGTAGTTAGTAGTTAGTAGTTAGTAGTTAGTATTTAGTAGTTAGTAGTTAGTAGTTAGAAGTTAGTAGTTAGTAGTTAGTAGTTAGTAGTTAGTAGTTAGTAGTTAGTAGTTAGTAGTTAGTAGTTAGTAGTTAGTAGTTAGTAGTTAGTAGTTAGTAGTTAGTACTTAGTAGTTAGTAGTTAGTAGTTAGTAGTTAGTAGTCAGTAGTTAGTAGCTAGTAGCTAGTAGCTAGTAGCTAGTAGCTAGTAGTTGGTAGTTAGTAGTGAGTAGTTAGTAGTTAGTAGTTAGTAGTTAGTAGTTAGTTATTAGTAGTTAGTAGTAAGTAGTTAGTAGTTAGTAGTAAGTAGTTAGTAGTTAGTAGTTAGTAGTTAGTAGTTAGTAGTTAGTAGTTCTTAGTTAGTAGTTAGTGGTTTGTAGTTAGTAGTTAGTAGTTAGTAGTTAGTAGTTAGTAGTTAGTAGTTAGTAGTTAGTAGTTAGTAGTTAGTATTCAGTAATTAGTAGTTAGTAGTTAGTAGTTAGTAAGTAGTTAGTAGTTAGTAGTTAATAGTTAGTAGTTAGTAGTTAGTTATTAGTAGTTAGTAGTAAGTAGTTAGTAGCTAGTAGCTAGTAGCTAGTAGTTAGTAGTTAGTAGCTAGTAGCTAGTAGCTAGTAGTTAGTAGTTAGTAGTTAGTAGTTAGTAGTTAGTAGTTAGTAGTTAGTAGTTAGTAGTTATTAGTTAGTAAATAGTAGTTAGTAGTTAGTAGTTAGTCAGTAGTTAGTAGTTAGTAGTTAGTAGTTAGTAGTTAGTAGTTAGTAGTTAGTAGTTAGTAGTAAGTAGTTAGTAGTTAGTAGTTAGTATTTAGTAGTTAGTAGTTAGTATTTAGTAGTTAGTAGTTAGTAGTTAGTAGTTAGTAGTTAGTAGTTAGTAGTTAGTAGTTAGTAGTTAGTAGTTAGTAGTTAGTAGTTAGTAGTTAGTAGTTAGTAGTTAGTAGTTAGTAGTTAGTAGTTAGTAGTTAGTAGTTAGTAGTTAGTAGTTAGTAGTTAGTAGTTAGTAGTTAGTAGTTAGTAGTTAGTAGTTAGTAGTTAGTAGTTAGTAGTTAGTAGTTAGTAGTTAGTAGCTAGTAGCTAGTAGCTAGTAATTAGTAGCTAGTAGTTAGTAGTTAGTTGTTAGTAGTTAGTAGCTAGTAGCTAGTAGCTAGTAGTTAGTAGTTAGTAGTTAGTAGTTAGTAGTTAGTCAGTAAGTAGTAGTTAGTAGTTAGTAGTTATTAGTTAGTAGTTAGTAGTTAGTAGTTAGTAGTTAGTTATTAGTTATTAGTAGTTAGTAGTAAGTAGTTAGTAGTTAGTAGTTAGTAGTTAGTAGTTAGTAGTTAGTAGTTAGTAGTTAGTAGTTAGTAGGAAGTAGTTAGTAGTTAGTAGTTAGTAGTTAGTAGTTAGTAGTTAGTAGTTAGTAGTTAGTAGTTAGTAGTTAGTAGTTAGTAGTTAGTAGTTAGTAGTTAGTAGTTAGTAGTTAGTAGTTAGTAGTTAGTAGTTAGTAGTTAGTAGTTAGTAGTTAGTAGTTAGTAGTTAGTAGTTAGTAGTTAGTAGTTAGAAGTTAGTAGTTAGTAGTTAGTAGTTAGTAGTTAGTAGTTAGTAGTTAGTAGTTAGTAGTTAGTAGTTAGTAGTTAGTAGTTATTAGTTAGTAGTTAGTAGTTAGTAGTTAGTAGTTAGTAGTTAGTAAGTAGTTAGTAGTTAGTATTTAGTAGTTAGTAGTTAGTAGTTAGTTATTAGTAGTTAGTAGTAAGTAGTTAGTAGCTAGTAGCTAGTAGCTAGTAGTTAGTAGTTAGTAGCTAGTAGCTAGTAGCTAGTAGTTAGTAGTTAGTAGTTAGTAGTTAGTAGTTAGTAGTTAGTAGTTAGTAGTTATTAGTTAGTAGTTAGTAGTTAGTAGTTAGTAGTTAGTAGTTAGTAGTTAGTAGTTAGTAAGTAGTTAGTAGTTAGTAGTTAGTAGTTAGTAGTTAGTAGTTAGTAGTTAGTTATTAGTAGTTAGTAGTAAGCAGTTAGTAGCTAGTAGCTAGTAGCTAGTAGCTAGTAGCTAGTAGTTAGTAGTTAGTAGCTAGTAGCTAGTAGTTAGTAGTTAGTAGTTAGTAGTTAGTAGTTAGTAGTTAGTAGTTTGTAGTTAGTAGTAAGTAGTTAGTAGCTAGTAGCTAGTAGCTAGTAGCTAGTAGTTAGTAGTTAGTAGCTAGTAGCTAGTAGCTAGTAGCTAGTAGCTAGTAGCTAGTAGTTAGTAGTTAGTAGTTAGTAGTTAGTAGTTAGTAGTTAGTAGTTAGTAGTTATTAGTTAGTAGTTAGTAGTTAGTAGTTAGTAGTTAGTAGTTAGTAGTTAGTAGTTAATAAGTAGTTAGTAGTTAGTAGTTAGTAGTTAGTAGTTAGTAGTTAGTAGTTAGTAGTTAGTTATTAGTAGTTAGTAGTAAGTAGTTAGTAGCTAGTAGCTAGTAGCTAGTAGCTAGTAGCTAGTAGTTAGTAGTTAGTAGCTAGTAGCTAGTAGCTAGTAGTTAGTAGTTAGTATTTAGTAGTTAGTGGTTAGTAGTTAGTAGTTAGTAGTTAGTAGTTAGTAGTTAGTAGTTAGTATTTAGTAGTTAGTAGTTAGTAGTTAGAAGTTAGTAGTTAGTAGTTAGTAGTTAGTAGTTAGTAGTTAGTAGTTAGTAGTTAGTAGTTAGTAGTTAGTAGTTAGTAGTTAGTAGTTAGTACTTAGTAGTTAGTAGTTAGTAGTTAGTAGTCAGTAGTTAGTAGCTAGTAGCTAGTAGCTAGTAGCTAGTAGCTAGTAGTTAGTAGTTAGTAGTTAGTAGTTAGTAGTTAGTAGTTAGTAGTTAGTAGTTAGTAGTTAGTAGTTAGTTATTAGTAGTTAGTAGTAAGTAGTTAGTAGTTAGTAGTAAGTAGTTAGTAGTTAGTAGTTAGTAGTTAGTAGTTAGTAGTTAGTAGTTAGTAGTTAGTAGTTATTAGTTAGTAGTTAGTGGTTTGTAGTTAGTAGTTAGTAGTTAGTAGTTAGTAGTTAGTAGTTAGTATTCAGTAATTAGTAGTTAGTAGTTAGTAGTTAGTAAGTAGTTAGTAGTTAGTAGTTAGTAGTTAGTAGTTAGTAGTTAGTTATTAGTAGTTAGTAGTAAGTAGTTAGTAGGTAGTAGCTAGTAGCTAGTAGCTAGTAGCTAGTAGTTAGTAGTTAGTTGCTAGTAGCTAGTAGCTAGTAGTTAGTAGTTAGTAGTTAGTAGTTAGTAGTTAGTTGTTAGTAGTTAGTAGTTTTTGGTTAGTAGTTAGTAGTTAGTCAGTAGTTAGTAGTTAGTAGTTAGTAGTTAGTAGTTAGTAGTTAGTAGTTAGTAGTTAGTAGTTAGTAGTTAGTAGTTAGTAGTAAGTAGTTAGTAGTTAGTAGTTAGTATTTAGTAGTTAGTAGTTAGTATTTAGTAGTTAGTAGTTAGTAGTTAGTAGTTAGTAGTTAGTAGTTAGTAGTTAGTAGTTAGTAGTTAGTAGTTAGTAGTTAGTAGTTAGTAGTTAGTAGTTAGTAGTTAGTAGTTAGAGTTAGTAGTTAGTAGTTAGTAGTTAGTAGTTAGTAGTTAGTAGTTAGTAGTTAGTAGTTAGTAGTTAGTAGCTAGTAGCTAGTAGCTAGTAGCTAGTAGCTAGTAGTTAGTAGTTAGTAGTTAGTAGTTAGTAGTTAGTTGTTAGTAGTTAGTAGTTTTTGGTTAGTAGTTAGTAGTTAGTAGTTAGTAGGAAGTTAATAGTTAGTAGTTAGTAGTTAGTAGTTAGTAGTTAGTAGTTAGTAGTTAGTAGTTAGTAGTTAGTAGTTAGTAGTTAGTAGTTAGTAGTTAGTAGTTAGTAGTTAGTAGTTAGTAGTTAGTAGTTAGTAGTTAGTAGTTAGTAGTTAGTAGTTAGTAGTTAGTAGTTAGTAGTTAGTAGTTAGTAGTTAGTAGTTATTAGTTAGTAGTTAGTAGTTAGTAGTTAGTAGTTAGTAGTTAGTAAGTAGTTAGTAGTTAGTATTTAGTAGTTAGTAGTTAGTAGTTAGTTATTAGTAGTTAGTAGTAAGTAGTTAGTAGCTATTAGCTAGTAGCTAGTAGCTAGTAGCTAGTAGTTAGTAGTTAGTAGCTAGTAGCTAGTAGCTAGTAGTTAGTAGTTAGTAGTTAGTAGTTAGTAGTTAGTAGTTAGTAGTTAGTAGTTAGCAGTTAGTAGTTATTAGTTAGTAGTTAGTAGTTAGTAGTTAGTAGTTAGTAGTTAGTAAGTAGTTAGTAGTTAGTAGTTAGTAGTTATTAGTTAGTTATTAGTAGTTAGTAGTAAGTAGTTAGTAGCTAGTAGCTAGTAGCTAGTAGCTAGTAGGTAGCAGTTAGTAGCTAGTAGCTAGTAGCTAGTAGTTAGTAGTTAGTAGTTAGTAGTTAGTAGTTAGTAGTTAGTATTTAGTAGTTAGTAGTTAGTAGTTAGTAGTTAGTAGTTAGTAGTTATTAGGTAGTAGTTAGTAGTTAGTAGTTAGTAGTTAGTAAGTAGTTAGTAGTTAGTAGTTAGTAGTTAGTAGTTAGTAGTTAGTATTTATTAGTTAGTAGTTAGTAGTAAGTAGTTAGTAGTTAGTAGTTAGTATTTAGTAGTTAGTAGTTATAGTTAGTAGTTAGTAGTTAGTAGTTAGTAGTTAGAAGTTAGTAGTTAGTAGTTAGTAGTTAGTAGTTAGTAGTTTGTAGTTAGTAGTTAGTAGTTAGTAGTTAGTAGTTAGTACTTAGTAGTTAGTAGTTAGTAGTTAGTAGTTAGTAGTCAGTAGTTAGTAGCTAGTAGCTAGTAGCTAGTAGCTAGTAGCTAGTAGTTAGTAGTTAGTAGTTAGTAGTTAGTAGTTAGTAGTTAGTAGTTAGTTAGTAGTAGTTAGTAGTTAGTAGTTAGTTATTAGTAGTTAGTAGTAAGTAGTTAGTAGTTAGTAGTAAGTAGTTAGTAGTTAGTAGTTAGTAGTTAGTAGTTAGTAGTTAGTAGTTATTAGTTAGTAGTTAGTGGTTTGTAGTTAGTAGTTAGTAGTTAGTAGTTAGTAGTTAGTATTCAGTAATTAGTAGTTAGTAGTTAGTAGTTAGTAAGTAGTTAGTTGTTAGTAGTTAGTAGTTAGTAGTTAGTAGTTAGTAGTTAGTAGTTAGTAGTTAGTTATTAGTAGTTAGTAGTAAGTAGTTAGTAGCTAGTAGCTAGTAGCTAGTAGCTAGTAGCTAGTAGTTAGTAGTTAGTAGCTAGTAGCTAGTAGCTAGTAGTTAGTAGTTAGTAGTTAGTAGTTAGTAGTTATTAGTTAGTAGTTAGCAGTTAGTAGTTAGTAGTTAGTCAGTAGTTAGTAGTTAGTAGTTAGTAGTTAGTAGTTAGTAGTTAGTAGTTAGTAGTTAGTAGTTAGTAGTTAGTAGTAAGTAGTTAGTAGTTAGTAGTTAGTATTTAGTAGTTAGTAGTTAGTATTTAGTAGTTAGTAGTTAGTAGTTAGTAGTTAGTAGTTAGTAGTTAGTAGTTAGTAGTTAGTAGTTAGTAGTTAGTAGTTAGTAGTTAGTAGTTAGTAGTTAGTAGTTAGTAGTTAGTAGTTAGTAGTTAGTAGTTAGTAGTTAGTAGTTAGTAGTTAGTAGTTAGTAGTTAGTAGTTAGTAGTTAGTAGTTAGTAGTTAGTAGTTAGTAGTTAGTAGTTAGTAGTTAGTAGTTAGTAGTTAGTAGTTAGTAGTTAGTAGCTAGTAGCTAGTAGCTAGTAGCTAGTAGCTAGTAGTTAGTAGTTAGTAGTTAGTAGTTAGTAGTTAGTTGTTAGTAGTTAGTAGTTTTTGGTTAGTAGTTAGTAGTTAGTAGTTAGTAAGAAGTTAATAGTTAGTAGTTAGTAGTTAGTAGTTAGTAGTTAGTAGTTAGTAGTTAGTAGTTAGTAGTTAGTAGTTAGTAGTTAGTAGTTAGTAGTTAGTAGTTAGTAGTTAGTAGTTAGTAGTTAGTAGTTAGTAGTTAGTAGTTAGTAGTTAGTAGTTAGTAGTTAGTAGTTAGTAGTTAGTAGTTATTAGTTAGTAGTTAGTAGTTAGTAGTTAGTAGTTAGTAGTTAGTAGTTAGTAAGTAGTTAGTAGTTAGTATTTAGTAGTTAGTAGTTAGTAGTTAGTTATTAGTAGTTAGTAGTAAGTAGTTAGTAGCTAGTAGCTAGTAGCTAGTAGCTAGTAGCTAGTAGTTAGTAGTTAGTAGCTAGTAGCTAGTAGCTAGTAGTTAGTAGTTAGTAGTTAGTAGTGAGTAGTTAGTAGTTAGTAGTTAGCAGTTAGTAGTTATTAGTTAGTAGTTAGTAGTTAGTAGTTAGTAGTTAGTAGTTAGTAAGTAGTTAGTAGTCAGTTGTTAGTAGTTAGTAGTTAGTTATTAGTAGTTATTAGTAAGTAGTTAGTAGCTAGTAGCTAGTAGCTAGTAGCTAGTAGCTAGTAGGTAGCAGTTAGTAGCTAGTAGCTAGTAGCTAGTAGTTAGTAGTTAGTAGTTAGTAGTTAGTAGTTAGTAGTTAGTAGTTAGTAGTTAGTAGTTAGTAGTTATTAGGTAGTAGTTAGTAGTTAGTAGTTAGTAGTTAGTAAGTAGTTAGTAGTTAGTAGTTAGTAGTTAGTAGTTAGTAGTTAGTAGTTAGTAGTTAGTAGTTAGTAGTAAGTAGTTAGTAGTTAGTAGTTAGTATTTAGTAGTTAGTAGTTATAGTTAGTAGTTAGTAGTTAGTAGTTAGTAGTTAGTAGTTAGTAGTTAGTAGTTAGTAGTTAGTAGTTAGTAGTTAGTAGTTAGTAGTTAGTAGTTAGTAGTTAGTAGTTAGTAGTTAGTAGTTAGTAGTTAGTAGTCAGTAGTTAGTAGCTAGTAGCTAGTAGCTAGTAGCTAGTGGTTAGTAGTTAGTAGTTAGTAGTTAGTTGTTAGTAGTTAGTAGTTATTAGTTAGTAGTTAGTAGTTAGTAGTTAGTAAGAAGTTAATAGTTAGTAGTTAGTAGTTAGTAGTTAGTTATTAGTTATTAGTAGTTAGTAGTAAGTAGTTAGTAGTTAGTAGTTAGTAGTTAGTAGTAAGTAGTTAGTAGTTAGTAGTTAGTAGTTAGTATTTAGTAGTTAGTAGTTAGTAGTTAGTAGTTAGTAGTTAGTAGTTAGTAGTTAGTAGTTAGTAGTTAGTAGTTAGTAGTTAGTAGTTAGTAGTTAGTAGTTAGTAGTTAGTAGTTAGTAGTTATTAGTTAGTAGTTAGTAGTTAGTAGTTAGTAGTTAGTAGTTAGTAGTTAGTAGTTAGTAGTTAGTAGTTAGTAGTTAGTAGTCAGTAGTTAGTAGCTAGTAGCTAGTAGCTAGTAGCTAGTAGTTAGTAGTTAGTAGTTAGTAGTTAGTAGTTAGTTGTTAGTAGTTAGTAGTTATTAGTTAGTAGTTAGTAGTTAGTAGTTAGTAGTTAGTAAGAAGTTAATGGTTAGTAGTTAGTAGTTAGTAGTTAGCTATTAGTTATTAGTTAGTAGTAAGTAGTTAGTAGTTAGTAGTTAGTAGTTAGTAGTTAGTAGTTAGTAGTTAGTAGTTAGTAGTTAGTAGTTAGTAGTTAGTAGTTAGTAGTTAGTAGTTAGTAGTTAGTAGTTAGTAGTTAGTAGTTAGTAGTTAGTAGTTAGTAGTTAGTTGTAAGTAGTTAGTAGTTAGTAGTTAGTAGTTAGTAGTTAGTAGTTAGTAGTTAGTAGTTAGTAGTTAGTAGCTAGTAGTTAGTAGTTAGTAGTTAGTAGTTAGTAGTTAGTAGTTAGTAGTTAGTAGTTAGTAGTTAGTAGTTAGTAGTTAGTAGTTAGTAGTTAGTAGTTAGTAGTTAGTAGTTATTAGTTAGTGGTTATTAGTTAGTAGTTAGTAGTTAGTAGTTAGTAGTTAGTAGTTAGTAAGTAGTTAGTAGTTAGTAGTTAGTAGTTAGTAGTTAGTAGTTAGTTATTAGTAGTTAGTAGTAAGTAGTTAGTAGCTAGTAGCTAGTAGCTAGTAGCTAGTAGCTAGTAGTTAGTAGTTAGTAGCTAGTAGCTAGTAGCTAGTAGTTAGTAGTTAGAAGTTAGTAGTTAGTAGTTAGTAGTTAGTAGTTAGTAGTTAGTAGTTATTAGTTAGTAGTTAGTAGTTAGTAGTTAGTAGTTAGTAGTTAGTAGTTAGTAGTTAGTAGTTAGTAGTTAGTAGTTAGTAGTTAGTAAGTAGTTAGTAGTTAGTAGTTAGTAGTTAGTAGTTAGTAGTAAGTAGTTAGTAGTTAGTAGTTAGTAGTTAGTAGTTAGTATTTAGTAGTTAGTAGTTAGTAGTTAGTAGTTAGTAGTTAGTAGTTAGTAGTTAGTAGTTAGTAGTTAGTAGTTAGTAGTTATTAGTTAATAGTTAGTAGTTAGTAGTTAGTCGTTAGTAGTTAGTAGTTAGTAGTTAGTAGTTAGTAGTTAGTAGTTAGTAGTTAGTAGTTAGTAGTTAGTAGTTAGTAGTTAGTAGTTAGTAGTTAGTAGTTAGTAGTTAGTAGTTAGTAGTTAGTAGTTAGTAGTTAGTAGTTAGTAGTTATTAGTTAATAGTTAGTAGTTAGTAGTTAGTCGTTAGTAGTTAGTAGTTAGTAGTTAGTAGTTAGTAGTTAGAAGTTAGTAGTTAGTAGTTAGTAGTTAGTAGTTAGTAGTTAGTAGTTATTAGTTAGTAGTTAGTAGTTAGTAGTTAGTAGTTAGTAGTTAGTAGTTAGTAGTTAGTAGTTAGTAGTTAGTAAGTAGTTAGTAGTTAGTAGTTAGTAGTTAGTAGTTAGTAGTTAGTAGTTAGTAGTAATCGTTAGTAGTTAGTAGTTAGTAGTTAGTAGTTAGTATTTAGTAGTTAGTAGTTAGTAGTTAGTAGTTAGTAGTTAGTAGTTAGTAGTTAGTAGTTAGTAGTTAGTAGTTAGTAGTTAGTAGTTATTAGTTAATAGTTAGTAGTTAGTAGTTAGTCGTTAGTAGTTAGTAGTTAGTAGTTAGTAGTTAGTAGTTAGTAGTTAGTAGTTAGTAGTTAGTAGTTAGTAGTTAGTAGTTAGTAGTTAGTAGTTAGTAGTTAGTAGTCAGTAGTTAGTACCTAGTAGCTAGTAGCTAGTAGCTAGTAGCTAGTAGCTAGTAATTAGTAGTTAGTAGTTAGTAGTTAGTTGTTAGTAGTTAGTAGTTATTAGTTAGTAGTTAGTAGTTAGTAGTTAGTAAGAACTTAATAGTTAGTAGTTAGTAGTTAGTAGTTAGTAGTTAGTTATTAGTTATTAGTAGTTAGTAGTAAGTAGTTAGTAGTTAGTAGTTAGTAGTTAGTAGTTAGTAGTTAGTAGTTAGTAGTTAGTAGTTAGTAGTTAGTAGTTAGTAGTTAGTAGTTAGTAGTTAGTAGTTAGTAGTTAGTAGTAAGTAGTTAGTAGTTAGTAGTTAGTAGTTAGTAGTTAGTAGTTAGTAGTTAATAGTTAGTATTTAGTAGTTAGTAGTTAGTAGTTAGTAGTTAGTAGTTAGTAGTTGGTAGTTAGTAGTTAGTAGTTAGTAGTTAGTGGTTAGTAGTTAGTAGTTAGTAGTTAGTAGTTAGTAGTTAGTAGTTAGTAGTTAGTAGTTAGTAGTTAGTAGTTAGTAGTTAGTAGTTAGTAGTCAGTAGTTAGTAGCTAGTAGCTAGTAGCTAGTAGCTAGTAGCTAGTAGCTAGTAGCTAGTAGTTAGTAGTTAGTAGTTAGTAGTTAGTTGTTAGTAGTTAGTAGTTATTAGTTAGTAGTTAGTAGTTAGTAGTTAGTAAGAAGTTAATAGTTAGTAGTTAGTAGTTAGTAGTTAGTTATTAGTTATTAGTAGTTAGTAGTAAGTAGTTAGTAGTTAGTAGTTAGTAGTTAGTAGTTAGTAGTTAGTAGTTAGTAGTTAGTAGTTTAGTAGTTAGTAGTTAGTAGTTAGTAGTTAGTAGTAAGTAGTTAGTAGTTAGTAGTTAGTAGTTAGTAGTTAGTAGTTAGTAGTTAGTAGTTAGTAGTTAGTAGTTAGTTATTAGTTATTAGTTATTAGTTATTAGTAGCTAGTAGTAAGTAGTTAGTAGTTAGTAGTTATTAGTTAGTAGTTAGTAGTTAGTTATTAGTTATTAGTAGTTAGTAGTAAGTAGTTAGTAGTTAGTAGTTAGCAGTTAGTAGTTAGTAGTTAGTAGTTAGTAGTTAGTAGTAGTAGTTAGTAGTTAGTAGTTAGTAGTTAGTAGTTAGTAGTTAGTAGTAAGTAGTTAGTAGTTAGTAGTTAGTAGTTAGTAGTTAGTAGTTAGTAGTTAGTAGTTAGTAGTTAGTAGTTAGTAGTTAGTAGTTAGTAGTTAGGAGTTAGTAGTTGGTAGTTAGTAGTTAGTAGTTAGTAGTTAGTAGTTAGTAGTTAGTAGTTAGTAGTTAGTAGTTAGTAGTTAGTAGTCAGTAGTTAGTAGCTAGTAGCTAGTAGCTAGTAGCTAGTAGCTAGTAGCTAGTAGCTAGTAGTTAGTAGTTAGTAGTTAGTAGTTAGTTGTTAGTAGTTAATAGTTATTAGTTAGTAGTCAGTAGTTAGTAGTTAGTAAGAAGTTAATAGTTAGTAGTTAGTAGTTAGTAGTTAGTTATTAGTTATTAGTAGTTAGTAGTAAGTAGTTAGTAGTTAGTAGTTAGTAGTTAGTAGTTAGTAGTTAGTAGTTAGTAGTTTAGTAGTTAGTAGTTAGTAGTTAGTAGTTAGTAGTTAGTAGTTAGTAGTAAGTAGTTAGTAGTTAGTAGTTAGTAGTTAGTAGTTAGTAGTTAGTAGTTAGTTATTAGTTATTAGTAGTTAGTAGTAAGTAGTTAGTAGTTAGTAGTTAGTAGTTAGTGGTTAGTAGTTAGTAGTTAGTAGTTAGTAGTTAGTAGTTAGTAGTTAGTAGTTAGTAGTTAGTAGTTAGTAGTTAGTAGTTAGTAGTTAGTAGTTAGTAGTTAGTAGTTAGTAGTTAGTAGTTAGTAGTTAGTAGTTAGTAGTTAGTAGTTAGTAGTTAGTAGTTAGTAGTTAGTAGTTAGTAGTTAGTAGTTAGTAGTTAGTAGTTAGTAGTTAGTAGTTAGTAGTTAGTAGTTAGTAGTTAGTAGTTAGTAGTTAGTAGTTAGTAGTTAGTAGTCAGTAGTTAGTTGTTAGTAGTTAGTAGTTATTAGTTAGTAGTTAGTAGTTAGTAGTTAGTAGTTAGTAGTTAGTAGTTAGTAGTTAGTAAGAAGTTAGTAGTTAGTAGTTAGTTATTAGTTATTAGTAGTTAGTAGTAAGTAGTTAGTAATTAGTAGTTAGTAGTTAGTAGTTAGTAGTTAGTAGTTAGTAGTTAGTAGTAAGGTTAGTAGTTAGTAGTTAGTAGTTAGTAGTTAGTAGTTAGTAGTTAGTAGTTAGTAGTTAGTAGTTAGTAGTTAGTTAGTTAGTAGTTAGTAGTTAGTAGTTAGTGGTTAGTAGTTAGTAGTTAGTAGTTAGTAGTTAGTAGTTAGTAGTTAGTAGTTAGTAGTTAGTAGTTAGTAGTTAGTAGTTAGTAATTAGTAGTTAGTAGTTAGTAGTTAGTAGTTAGTAGTTAGTAGTTAGTAGTTAGTAGTTAGTAGTTAGTAGTTAGTAGATAGTAGTTATAGTCAGTAGTCAGTAGTTAGTAGCTAGTAGCTAGTAGCTAGTAGCTAGTAGCTAGTATCTAGTAGTTAGTAGTTAGTAGTTAGTAGTTAGTAGTTAGTTGTTAGTAGTTAGTAGTCATTAGTTAGTAGTTAGTAGTTAGTAGTTAGTAGTTAGTAGTTAGTAGTTAGTAAGAAGTTAGTAGTTAGTAGTTAGTAGTTAGTAGTTAGTTATTAGTTATTAGTAGTTAGTAGTAAGTAGTTAGTAATTAGTAGTTAGTAGTTAGTAGTTAGTAGTTAGTAGTTAGTAGTTAGTAGTTAGTAGTTAGTAGTTAGTAGTTAGTAGTTAGTAGTTAGTAGTTAGTAGTTAGTAGTTAGTAGTAAGTAGTTAGTAGTTAGTAGTTAGTAGTTAGTAGTTAGTAGTTAGTAGTTAGTAGTTAGTAGTTAGTAGTTAGTAGTTAGTAGTTAGTAGTTAGTAGTTAGTAGTTAGTAGTTAGTAGTTAGTAGTTAGTAGTTAGTAGTTAGTAGTTAGTAGTTAGTAGTTAGTAGTTTTGTAGTTAGTAGTTAGTAGTTAGTAGTTAGTAGTTAGTAGTTAGTAGTTAGTAGTTAGTATTTAGTAGTTAGTAGTTAGTAGTTAGTAGTTAGTAGAT
>NW_027453366.1:0-50799 GCF_964194025.1 Convolutriloba macropyga | reverse complement strand
GGGCATAATAGATCCTCCGATAAAAAAATTCCAATAAGATTTAGTTTTTGTACTTACTGTAAACCAGCTGGAACAGAATAATAAAAAAGAAGACCATAAGTAAAACGGAAAGAATCGTATAATTGTTCTTCATATTATGTTTAGTTGTAAACGCTAACTTGGCAACTTTTTCGGAGTTGAAATAAATGTAGAACTTTTTAAATAATATAATTAACTGGCACGATTAGAGAAATTGATCAATTGCAGAATAACCAAAAACTGATGTCGATCTAAGTTTTCAACTGAGACCTTAAGCTGAAATATATTTTTTTCCATCATGCTTGCTCCACAAACTGATTTTTTCTAGGTACCTGCAATATCGAGATTAGAAAACTAGCACCAGAAAATTCCGTGATTCATTGTGATGTGATCTTTCCAAGTTGTTCCAAGAAAATTTGGCTTATCAACAACTTGCAAGACGTTTCTAACTTTCTAAATTAAATAGCTCTATATGTCAAACTCAAAATTCGACACTTGTAAAATTTCTATTAATATATGCTCAAGCTAAATTTTGTTATTTTTTAAACAATGCAGTTTGTTAAAGGAAAAATTGGCTAGTAATTAATACAAAGTTGTTTCCCGGGTCGAGGAGGTTCCTAATCACTCTAGATCATTGCTAGTGGTGATCTTCAGCTTAGTTTGAGTTTTTTAATAGCCACATGCAGATAATTTGTCCCAGTTGAGATGCAAGTCTCAAATGAAATCTGATCAGACCCTCTCAGACTGATCCAATATCTAATTCCACCATCTCAAACCTAAATTGCCTCTTGTCGCACTGTCTCATCGCAGACCTAATTAGCCTCTGATCAGACTTTCGTGCACTCAAATTACGCTCGCAGAAACCTCTGATTAGAGAGCTCCAGACTGAATTGGCCCCTCAGCAGACAAGTTGAAGATTATTTTTCGGATTTCCAAATGACCTTAGACCAGGCCGTTGCCTCACCCTTTTTCCAGGTTACCGTGTGCTCGAAATTCCTGGCTCTGATCAGATTTTCGCATGCCTAAAAATATTTCTGCTGAGACCAAACCATTTCAAAAAAGAACATTGTTAATTTCCTCTGGTACACATAAGTATAAAAAGCAAATGGTAAAAGAGGCAATGTAAAGTTAAGAATATAACATTATGTAAAATTATAAAATCATTAAATTATTAACTAAAAATTTGACCTTACATTATTAAAAAACGGCCTAAAATGCGAGCAAAAAATGTTCTCACAATTTTATATGTACATCCAGAAGACTAAAAATTAAAATTAAAATCTAATGCTCTCAATGTCAACTTTTATATCAGTTACTTTTGGGTCCTTCAAAAATTCTTTCCAAAAATATTCTTTCAGTTCTTTTTTAAGGAAGCTTTTGATGTTGTTTTCAGTCTAATATTAGAAGGCAGACTATTATAAATTGGAATGGCTTGTGCAATAAAAGAATCAGTTAAAAACTTATTGTTCTTTCTTATATCGAACGTTACTTTTTTTGACCTGTCATGTTGTTTTATTCTCTTGGTAGAGAGAGGTTCAATTTTATATGCTGGGAGATCGTTGCTGAATAAGCGAATAAAATATTTTGAACAACGATATTTCAAGAGAAAAGAAACTGGTATTATTTTGCTGCGAAGTTTGAGATCTGTAGACCGATCGTATCTTCTCCTATTAAAAATGGATTTTATTCCCCAATTCAATGACTTTTGCAACCCTATCAGAATTAGAGCGGAATAATGTAGGTGACTTATTACTATTGCATTAAGTAATAAGACTTTCGTTTTCTCTGGTAAATTTTACTTAGTGTTTTCAAAACTTTTATTCCACAAGCCAATCTCTGAAGAATCTTTTTAGTCTCTCCATCAAATTTTAGTTTGCTGTCTATGATTACGCCAAGATACTTCACACTATTTGATTCTGCAATTCTTTCATTGTCAACATTCAGAACAGTATTCTTTAACCTCTTCCTGGTGCTGAACACAATATTTTCTGTTTTTTGTTTGTTCAGTACTAAATGGGACTTTGCAAAAAAATCAATAATTTTTGAGATGTTAAGTTCAAGCTTTATTTTTGACGATATTTCATCAGTGTCCAATGTAAAAAGAAAAGTGTCGTCTGCGTATTGGACAACCTTGCAATCCTCTTCAACAATCTTTGCTAAATCGTTGACGTAAATGTTAAATAATAGAGATCCTAAAATGGTACCTTGTGGAACTCCTCTCTTCAAATTTATCCAGTCCGATTCAATTCCATCCAGACCAACTCTTTGCGTTCTTTTACTCAAATAATTCTCTAATAAATTGGTAGCATTTTCGTCGAAACCTATATTTTCGAGTCTCCGTAACAGTATTTCGTGGTTTATAGAATCAAAAGCATTTGAAAGATCTAAAAAAGCCCCTGTAACATTTTTTTCTTGTTGAGTTCTAATCTTATTTGTTCAGTCGCTTTCAGGAGAGCATCAATTGTTGAAATTTGTTTTCTATAACCAAATTGACTAGCCGACACTAACTGCTCCCTTTCTAGGAAACTTGTGATTCGTGAACTGAACGCCTTTTCAAAAATTTTTGACAACGCATAAGTGACAGCAATAGGTCTATAATTGAGTGGGTCTTCGGGATTCCCTTTTTTGAAGAGTGGAGTTACACAAGCTTTTTTATGATCTTCTGGAAATTTTCCTTCTGTAATGAATTGATTAATGAGATAACATAAGGGTTCCGCTAGCGCTGCTTTAGCATTTTTTATTGCCCAAGCTGGTTTTTTTGAAGGACCGACTGGTTTACTTGTATTCAATGAATCTATGAGCACATTTGTTTCCTTGTTTGTTATATATCGGAAACTGAAACACCTTCTCGGAGCAGTTTTAGGAGGAATTTTTCTTGTTTGTTGCAAGCCAATGAACTCTCCTAGAGTCGAAAATCTGTAATTTAGAAGATTTGCGATTTCAATGGACTTTGTTATCTTATCACAAAAACTGTTTTATAAAGATTGAATTCTTGCTTGAGTCTTTTCCTTATTACGAAGATGTTGAATGAATTTCCATCTGGCTTTTACACTCTTTAACTCCATAAAACTTGAAAGAAGTTGTTTTTCCTTTTGACGGAGTAAATCGTTTTTAGTTTCATCATCGCTAATTCTTGAAAACTGTCTTTTTGTTTGCTCACATAACCATTTTTCCTGAAGCAAGAATTTGGGTTTATCTGTTTTAATATAACAGGCTTTAATTGGAGCATGTAGTGCTAATGCTCTTTCAATAATTCTTTGAAATTCTAATAACATCATACCTCCTGTCACTGCACCGTAAAACTGTCTCCAGTCTGACTTTTCAATAAAATTTTGCAATGCTATGGCTGAATATTTTTTTTATCGAAAAATTTGTTCTTTGTTGTTTTTGGGTTTAGCATCACAGATTTAAGAACTGTGATTGTTGCAAAATGATCAGTTTTCAAAATCGTATCCTCTACTATGCCAGTTTCGTAATCGTCTGTTATGATATAATCGATAAGTGTTGAAGAAGAGTTAGTCATTCTTGTAACTGTATCATTATTCGTTGGTTTAATGTCACATGGAGAAAGCACAGATTGCAGCAGACCTCTGTCGTGCTTTGCAAAATAGTTTAAGTTGTAGTCTCCAGCAAGTATGATAGATTTTCCTTCAGCCATAGCAATATCAATTCCCAGGACCAATTTTTCCAAGAACAACTTTACAAATTTTTTTCAGGACAGTATGATAAATTCAAAACGCATTTCTTTTTGTATGCTCAACTCAACCCAAAAACTTTCAAAATTTGTATCCGGAAAGCAGTTGAGATCATTGCAGAGACAAGGTTTTAATAATTTCGGAATGTAAATGATAATACCACCACCTTTTGTTTTTGTTGTTTGGATGCGATCTTTTCGAAAACAGTCAAAGTTTTGCTTATCTACATGCCAAAATTCTTCCGGAGGGTTTTGTGACAACCATGTTTCACTAAACGCATATATGCAGTTGTAACCAATGTCTTGAATGAGTTCTTTCAACAGCAGATGTTGTCCCGCTAAACTTCTGGCGTTTCGATGTAGAATTTTTATTCTGGAATCAAATAATTTTAACTTTTTCATCATAAGTGCATATGGCAAAACTGGTCCAGGCTTTATTTCGATATTACCACTTTTTTAGTAGAAGACACCATATAACAACCAGGAAAAAGGAAAGGTTGAATTTGGATGGTAAAGCACATTGTTTGCTGTTACAGATTCCTTTGAATGAAGTTATGCGAGATGCATAAGGAAAACTGTAAAAACATTCTGAAATACTATCGGAGGATATGAGTAGTACACATAGTATAACTATGAGTCGAATACCTATCATTTTTGGCTATATCTGATTATAAATCATTACACGTTGCAAAATGGCTTAAAAACAACAGAAACTGCAGCTAAAATCCCTTTGTACAACGATATGTTTGTCTCCATGGTTTGGAAGTGTTAGCCCTACTCACGTATGCACTTTGAGAATATTGCAAAGGTTGTAAGCGAACAAGATTACAAGAAGTTAAAAAAAAATGACCTAAAACTGCATTTTTAATGAACGGAATTCCCTGCTGAAAATTAAAATGTATGTCATTGTAAAAGAGAGCGTTGTAATTTGCCATTTGACTCAACATGTTGAACACAGGAAATATTTTGATTTTTTCAGTGTTTTCTTGTGTAATATACTCTCGCAGTTTTTCATTGAATTCGTAAATTTTGTCGTTTGTCTGTTCGTTTTTCGCCAATTTTTTTAAGGGAGGCACTTCCATCAATTCCAGTGTTTCTGGGCTGAACTTTTTCTTTATTGCAGAGACAAGATCTTTGTAATCTGAGAATAATATTTCTGAATGACACTTTTTTGTTTTAGAATAGCATTGGTCCCATACTGTAAAATGACTGTTTTCATCTTTTTTTGATCGTAACCCTGTAATAATTGCAGTTTTTCCTTTGTAGTCGAGGCTGGGTAAGCATGTATACTGCAGTCCTGAGGAAATGTCCGATCTCTTGCCAGGTGTTTGATTATACTACTACCAATTAAAAAATTTTCTGTTTTCTCCTCGATCTTTAATGTTTCAAACTTTCGAATAAAAACGTCATCTTTTGCCCTCGTGTTAATCGTTGGTGTTATAATAGCTGAAGTAGTTGTTACCTGGGCCAATTTTTTAAGGAATTCACTCACGGTTACCACATGCTCGGCGATGAGACTGTCCTTCTCTTCTAATTTTTGATAAAGTTCGCAATAAAATTCATAAAGATCCGGTTTTGAATAACTATTAAACTTTTCTGCAGTCATCATCATGATTGGAATATATTACAGGAGGATATTTACAGGAGTAATTTACAATTATTGATAATTACAATTGGAACTTTGTTACAGAATCTGTTGCTTAAAAGGAACTGTTGTGCTAACGTTTAAAACTAGCAATGCATAAGAAAGTGTTTAAAAAATGAAGGTCAAGAAGCAACTGTGAAGAATGAACGAATTGTGTGAAAGAATTTCCTATTATATGATACAAAATATCGAAAAGACGATTATCTTCAAAATAATCGTCTTGTCGATATTTTGTATCATATAATAGGAAATCATATAATAGTCTCAGCAGAAATATTTTGGGCACGCGAAAAGAATTTTGAAAGGGACAAGTTTTTCCTTTCAAAATTCATTTTTGCTGATTCATAAGGTTTTTCAGTATTACTCATAAATTGTATAATTAATGAACTACATAAATAAACTATATATTTTTTGACAGGTGGTTTTCGCGTCTTTGGTTTTCATGGCATGAAAGTGTGTCTAAATCGCCAAGATTCATAGCATAAAGCCTCTATATTATGCCTGAATGTTTAAAATCGAATCTGATCAGACGTTTGTGCGTTTGAAGTATGCTTGCAGCCACCTGTTGATCAGAACGTTCCAGACAAAACTGATCTCAAAACTGATAAGTTGAATTTCAGACCAATTCAGACCTTTGTGTTCTCGAAGTCCGGACTATGCAGTTCAAACTTACGGTGCGCAGTTGTACGCCTGAAGATAGCTTGCTCAAATTTCGCCCCATTCTGGAACCCTAACTAAATTTTTTAGCAAACGATAGTACATGACAGAAAATGAGTACATTCGAGGTGGAACTGAATATTTACTTTATTTACTTTGGGCTTTATTTACTTTATTTACTTCATTTACTATATTTACTTTGGGCTTAGTGTAAATTTGAATGACGGTACTGGCAAGGCCACCGAAGAATTTTGTATAGAACATTAAAAATCACATTACTTATAATGGAAACAATGCCTCATTTACCCACAAGAACTGACTCTAAGAAGAAATAATTAACGTTTGTTTTTGTCAATAGATTATCATTTGTGGTCGAAGGGATCACAAAAAAACAGTGCTGTCTAGCCATGAAGTATTGTGTTGTCAGACTGTTTTTGTTCTTACCTTGAGTAAAAATTTTTAGAAAACGGTAAGTAGTTTTTTGCATGCTAGGATCGACATCGACAAACAATTGTTTAAAATTTAAAAAAATTTCTTGAAAATTTTTTAGCTCCCGGTATTATATTTTCAATCCCAATATTGTTGATATCCTTTTAAACAAAAGCCTAACTCGTTTAGGATTCTCATCTTCAATCTAACTTTTTATGTAACAATCTTGGTGTTAAGTTTGCTTACTCTGCGGTCACTTGCTCTCTCTTTTCTGAAGATCACTTATTGATTTATGTACGTTCTCTCCCTACAATTTTTTGTACATCGTTTTTTGGCGTGATCTTGATTTCATCGAGTACTGTGACTCTTTGTTTCTCGTTTTCATAGTACGACTTTAGATCTCTAAATACTCTAAACACAGTGGTTAAGATCCATGTTGAGAAGCTCATTACCGATCAGACTCATCCCGATCAGACAAAAATCAGCCATGATCAGTGTCGAACGCGTTTTCAAAAATTATCTCAAATTGACCTCGTTTGTAAGCAGATCATCCAGACATTTTTTTAGCCATAATAAAAGCCATCCAGGTGATAATTAACCATGATCAGTCTTCCATTTCTTTTAAAGTTTCACTCGTTTTTTGCTTTAAGGGGGCTCTGCTAGATGACAATTGACCAAAATGAAACGGTTGACTACTTTTATTGTCATCAAAAGTGTAATCTGTTAAATTTGCTCTCAAATATTTGTTTGAAATGAATTTTACAAAACTATTGACTAAAAATGAAAAATCTATGACAATGGTTTCAATTGATTTGACGGTCTTTCAATCAATTCGTTAACTATTTATAATTTTTTCACCAATGCATGTTAGTTTTATGTTGTTTATGTTGTTTCAACTTAAGCAAAAATAAGATTATAATTGACCTGTGTATCAAGATATTAGGCAAGTATTCACAATTTTGTTTCTTTTTAAATTGTTTTCGGGCTCGTTTGGGGCGCGTTAATGTCCACAAATTGAGTTATTAATAATCACATACATCTTGTTTTGCTTGTGAGCTGATTTTACCTCTTTATTGGCCAGACACTTCCTTATATTTTTCCATGATCCATAATTCGTTTATGATCATATTTTATCAGAGATTTCACCTGAAGTCTCACCTTTCTCGACATTTCAAACCCCCCCCCCCCCGTGTTTTTGTAGTTGTCTGATCAATATTGAGCACCTCAACCTGGGAATTGAAGCTACTGGGAACACACAGGTTTTATTTCTGACTTTTGTCATTGGAAAAACAAAATTTGATCCGCTTTCATCGTTTTTAATTTAAACGGTTTGAGTTATAGTTGCTTCAGTTGAAATAAGCTTTGTCTTTCAATGTATCTTTAACGTGATTGGAAACAGAAATAGATAGCAGAAAATCTTTCTTTTTTCAATTTCCGTCTGCAAGGATGCAAAAAATTGGTGTCACGGCGGCAATCTGGAGATACCAAAATCA
This sequence comes from Convolutriloba macropyga, assembly GCF_964194025.1. Taxonomy (NCBI): domain Eukaryota; kingdom Metazoa; phylum Xenacoelomorpha; order Acoela; family Convolutidae; genus Convolutriloba; species Convolutriloba macropyga. Next base: position 42,863 of record NW_027453366.1, on the reverse strand, counting down.
ATTTTTTTATTATAATAAAAGAGATAACAATAATAAACAAATGTATTAAAAGTTAGTGGTTATGGCCTCAGCTTTTTTGTACACTATTAAGAAAGTGTTCTAGCGCACTTTTGTAGAGGGTGACAAAACATCCAATTCTTCAATACGATAGTTAACTAAAAGCAATGCAATTACAAATTTTAAAAACTTAGACCTTATGACTTTTTAGTTTGTTGTATAATGTGTATTTGATTTTGTTGTATGTTATATATACTGATTTTTAATCAGTGTTTATACCTAATGATCCAATACAAGAGCACTATTACGAATTTTTCTATATATTATCAATGACCTATACGTCTAGTGATTGTAAGGAGATGATACTAAATAAAACAAGTTAGTTTGTTTTGAATTTGATTTGCTTTTATGTGATGAAAGAACGAATGCACTATTTTCATTATAATTTAAAAGATTACAATATAAGATGAATAAAAGAAAAGTTTGTGCGGGGGCTCTGTCGTTTTTATTGGCATCTAGTTGGGATCTAGTTGCAAAATCTTGTTACAAAATTGGCATGTAGTTACAAAATCTTGTTACTCAGTTTTATTAATCTAACAAAACTCTTAAATAAATAATTAATACCAAAGAAATTACTTAGCTTAAAATTTAAAAACATTATGACTCTGTAGTTTGCTGCTTTTGGAAGGTCTACGAAGACTACTAACACTTTAAACGCACTGTTAAGAACATTTAATTCTCTTATCAACAACATATACGTTTAGTGTTTGTAATGTGTATCGTGCATCTCTTGAACTGAACAATAATGTTTGGCTGATCAAAGAGCAAGCGCACTAAGCGTGGGCAAGAATAATGCGTCAATGCCTTGATGGTTAAAAGCAGTTCATATATATGATCGTCTGAAAATTTTAACGCATATGATTCTGGCCTTGGTTACAATAATAACCAATGAAATCTGAAACCACTTCAGGAAATGAAAAAAAAACTTCGAAGAACTTTGAAGACAGCTTTTCAACTAGATCCCAACATTGTTTCAGTTAGATCCCAACAAGATGCCAACTAGATCCCAACTAGATGCCATCCCAACTAGATCCCAACTAGATGCCGACTAGATCCCAAAAAGATCCCAACTAGATCCCAACTAAATCCCAACTAGATCCCAGTTAGATGCCAACTAGATCCCAACAAGATTCTAACTAGATCACAACTAGATCCCAGCTAGATCCTAACTAGATCTCAACTAGATCCCCACTTGATGCGAACTAGATCCCAACTAGATCCCAACTAAATCCCAACTAGATATCAACTAGATGCCAACTAGATGCCAACTAGATCCCAACTGGAACCCAACTAGATCCCAACTAGATCCCAACTAGATGCTAACTAGATCCCAACTAGATCCCAACTAAATCCCAACTAGATCCCAGTTAGTTGCGAACTAGATCCCAACTAGCGCCCAAATAGATGCCAAATAGATCCCAACTAGATGCCAACTAGATGCCAACTAGATCCCAACTAGATCCCAACTAGATCCCAACTAAATGCCAACTATATCCCAACTAGATCCCAAATATATCCCAACTAGATGCCAACTAGATTCCAACTAGAACCCAACTAGATCCCAACTAGATCCCAACTAGATGCCAACTAGATCCCAACTTGATCCCAACTAAATCCCAACTAGATTCCAGTTAGATTCCAACTAGATCCCAACTAGATCCCAACTAGGTGCCAACTAGATCCCAACTAGATCCCAACTAGATCCCAACTAGATCCCAACTAGATGCCAACTAGATCCCAACTAATTCCCAACTAGATCTCAACTAGATCCCAACTAGATCCCAACTAGATGTTAACTAGATCCCAACTAGATCCCAACTAAATCCCAACTGGATCCCAGTTAGATGCCAACTAGATCGCAACTAGAGCCCAACTAGATGCCAAATAGATCCCAACTAGATCTCAACTAGATCCCAACTAGATCCCAACTAGATCCCAATTAGATCCCAACTAGATCCCAACTAGAACCCAACTAGATCCCAACTAGATCCCAACTAGATGCCAACTAGATCCCAACTAGAACCCAACTAGATCCCAACTAGATCCCAACTCGATGCCAACTAGATCCCAACTAGATCCCATCTAGATCCCGACTAAACCCCAACTAGATTCCAGTTAGATGCCAACTAGATCCCAACTAGATCCCAACTAGGTGCCAACTAGATCCCAACTAGATCCCAACTAGACCCCAACTAGATCCCAACTAGATGCCAACTAGATCCCAACTAGATCAAAATTTGATCCCAACTAAATCCCTGCTAGATTCCAGTTAGATGCCAACTAGATCCCAACTAGATCCCAACTAGATGCCAAATAGATCTCAAATAGAACCCAACTAGATCCCAACTAGATCCCAACTAGATCCCAACTAGATCCCAACTAGATGCCAACTAGATCCCAACTGGATCCCAAATATATCCCAACTAGATGCCAACTAGATCCCAACTAGAACCCAACTAGATCCCAACTAGATCCCAACTAGATGCCAACTAGATCCCAACTAGATCCCAACTAGATCCCAACTAAATCCCAACTAGATCCCAGTTAGATGCCAACTAGATCCCAACTAGATCGCAGTTAGATGCCAACTAGATCCCAACTAGATCCCAACTAGATCCCAACTAGATCCCAACTAGATGCCAACTAGATCCCAACTAGATCTCAACTAGATGCCAACTAGATCCCAACTAGATCCCAAATAGATCCCAACTAAATCCCAACTAGATCCCAGTTAGATGCCAACCAGATCCCAACTAGATCCCAACTAGATCCCAACTAGATCCCAACTAGATCCCAACCAGATCCCAACTAAATCCCAACTAGATCCCAACTAGATCCCAATTAGATCCCAACTTGATCCCAACTACATCCCAACTAGATCCCAGTTAGATGCCTACCAGATCCCAACTACATCCCAACTAGATCCCAACTAGATCCCAACTAGATCCCAACCAGATCCCAACTAGATCCCAACTAGATGCCAACTATATCCCAACTAGATCCCAAGTAAATCCCAACTAGATCCCGGTTAGATGCCAACTAGATCCCAACTAGATCCCAATTAGATCCCAACTTGATCCCAACTAGATCCCAACTAGATCCCAACTAGATGCCAACTAGATCCCAACTAGATCCCAAATAGATCCCAACATCAGCGACAAAAGAACAGTTGAGTGAGTAGTTTTAAGGGACGTAACTCTGGCCAAAATCTACACCCTATGAGAAACTCAAAAGTCTAGGTTTTATCAAAGGTTGAGGTTTCATCATAGACTTCATGGTCAAGCAAAAAAACTCTTAATGAGTCAATGCATGGTCCTTTCAAATTATCAAAAAAATTCCATTACTGTTGAGCTACTTAATATAGCCGAGAAAAAAGACTGAGTAAACATGTGCTGTCTGAAAAAGCTTGCTAATTTGGAGCTAGAACTGTGGAAACAGTGAAACTTTAGAAGTAATAGCTTCAAAATTCAACCACTTTTTGATAGCCAAAGGTTACTTTTATTTTATTTTATTTAAAGACTCATGTTTTGTTGAATCTATAAATAAACCAAAACGACAAAAGGAATCAATTAAAAACGAATAAAAACAAACACAATGTTTTCATATTTGTGTCGTTTTTAAATAAAGAACAAAAAAGTAAAATAACGAATTTTGGAAGCACATTTTTGCCTCACAACATATTTTGCTTGTTGTAAAACCAGATTAAACATTAAAATCTGAGTGTATGAACTAAGCAAGCACAAAATAAACACTGAAAACATATTCGCTTTGCCTATCCGTGGCCGCTCCCCGGCCAGGGGGGGAGTGCAACCACTGATAGACCTTCGGACCTTCGTGATATATAGATTCACATCTCATCCCGTTTGATGTCGCAATCTCAATTTGCAACATTCAATTCTGTTTTCAACTCTCTAGGTGGGACTCCCCAGTGGCTTTTTCCAATTGAGTTTTTCTCTAACAAACTAACACTCGAGCCTCAATCCGCCCTTCACATCGAGTAAATTTTGCGGATTCAAAATTGTGCAGCAAGTTTTTTTCGTAATTTTTACATGAGATTTAAATCTGTGGGTCCTCTTTAATGGTACCAATATGGCAATTGCTTCTATATTTGCTTGCCTCAATGATGTTAATGCAAAAAAACTTTCTCGTTACGACATGGGTTCATTCTCTTAGCAAATATTTCAGATAACTCTGGTGAGGGAAATAATAATTGCTTTCAGGCTAATAATAACTGCTTTTGATCGAAAAAAACTCGACACTTCCAGTCTCTTTCGAACTTCTTAGCAATATTTTTCACTTCGTTGTCAAGATTTATTTTACAAAGAAATACGCTCACCTTATTTAATCTTTTCAATTCATGCATGCAATTCAGGATAATTTGTCTGCGTGAAATCATTTTCAGCCCTTGTTGGACCATTTTTTAAAATTATTTGCCAGATTCATGATCTTGATTTCATGCAACTTACCTCACTCTCACTAACCACATCCTCACTCACAAATCAAATTGATATTTGTCATTTTTAATTGGAGATATTGTGAAGTCAGAAATCGTCACTCTGAATGATGTGCAGCAGTAGGAATGCTCAACGTACACCTTCAACCAGTCAGAGACTGAGAAGACACTATTCTCTTTTAAAAAGAGAGAACTGAACTTGCTATAGTCAGTCTGTTAGTTAGTTAGATACACCATGTGTATACCTCTGACTCCGATGCTACTTGTATTAATCACCGTAATAAACATTATACACCTCTCGTGTTTTACAGAGTCGGTTAGTCTTAGAGATATAGGTAAGCCTACTTCGCGCGCAGAAATAAGTAGCCCTAGCTCTTTATATCTTAAGGCTGTAAAAGGAGCCCATATCGGGTCTGCCTTAACTGGTGTGACCAGTGAGTTAACAAACTCTAACCGTAAAAAGAACTCACATAAAACACCCTTATTTCTACTTCGAAGGAAACCTAGAATTAGACTTAATAGTTACTACCTAATCCTAATCCTTCTTTATTTAAATTATAGAAAAAGGGAAACACTATCCCGCAAAAAGTAGAATCGCTATCTACAAAATACAAAACTTCAAACCATGGACCAACACCCTGAAGAATCTTCATCTAATTACCGAGCACACTCTGATGAGTTACAACTCGTAGTTCTTACACAACAGAAGCGACACTTAATGACTGAAATCTCACCCTTTGATATGAAAACAATATCAAAACCAAGACGAATTAAATATATTATTAAACATAGCAAAAAAACTAAAAACACACTAATTTGCAATAGAACAACAACCATTTTTTTCTTTACCCGAGAAGGCATCACACAATTAACGAACTGCTTTTCTCTCATATTTAATAGAAATCTACGGAAAACAACTCACAAATATCTCGATCTTATTTATTTGTGATCCATTTACGAATAAATATACCTCTTTAATATATGATACACTATTTCATCCACTATCGGATACACTAATTGAATTCCTTGATGGAATATACACAGAAATACAGAAATACTAGATAGAGAGGTACTATTTAAGAAAGCCTCATTCGAATTCTTAAAACGCCTTGCACCGGCGCTAAACATGAATGCTTCACAATCTCGTAAAGAAAGTGTGCACACAATCGCTCGACAGGGAGTAGAAGGATTTAATAAACTCCTTGAAATTTATATCACTTCCGCTGCAGACGCAGATCTAACGGAAGAAGATATTCTAGATACTCTTACGCTTTTAACCTGGTATCTCCACAGATTTTGGAAAAACCTAGTAAGACACATTTTTACAGCTACGCAACACATGGCGGAGGCTTACCCTCACATAATATCAAAATTACCTGAAACACTACAATACATATATGATAAAGACTGGTTCCCAGATAATTTTGTTAATATACCAGAAATACCCTCGGACACAATACAGAAATTGCCACTAAACCGCAAACACATACAAATTACAAATTATAACGCGGAAACATCCGTTCAATTGGACAAATATCCCCGAGAATACAAATACTTCTCTGGAAGCTTCACCAACGGAAAATATGAATACAATAATACATAACCAACCTCCAGATTATAAAATGAATGAAACTACGGAAACCGATTTTAGTTCCACTCTGCTTGATGATGGAACACTTTTCTCATCACATGCAGTAAATACAATAGTTGATCTCGAAGAGAACAATAATAATAACAATAACACTACTTACCAAACTATAAATACCAATACAGATACTCACTTGTATCAAAATCACCGAACTAAACAACCAATAAACTCGACTGAATTAACACAAAATTCAGATCCACTAAACACAACTATCCCAACTTTACCAAATGTAAACACGCCTTTACCACCGCTTAATCGACAAAATTCAGTACACTTCATTGCACAACCTGTAATTTTAAACAATTCTACTCAGCCCACACAAAGGCCTAACCAAAATCTTCAAATTACCCCATAACAAATAGTGAATATAATCCGACAACTAAATTCACAAAAAACACAACAAACTACAAATGCTTTCACCCCGTATTATTTACAAGCGGTTTCTACACAAACGCCATCACCTGTTGTTCGTAGGAATGCACCGATGATGTATCCCTACTTAGGTGGCTCAGTACCCATGCAACAGTCTCTAAGACCGTTCGATGGTACTGATCCCACATACACTACAGAAGATTTTCTAAATGCTATCACAGCAAACATGGTAATGACAGCAGGACCAGAGCAAACTGATTCACCATTTCACGAAACCTGGATCATTAAACGGATTGCAAAGATCCAAACGGCTCAACAATAGGGCCGGCACAACAATGGTATTCACACCTACCACTAGATACAAGAAAAAATTGGCAAGCATTTTGCAGAGAATTTCAAAAAAACATTTGATAATCAACAATCGCAAACACAAGCGAAATTATTGCTGGAAAGCATAACAAGCGCTTCAGGCAAACAAATTAAAACACTTGCACTTAGAATCGAACAAATGACTCGAAAAGCATACGTTAATAACGCTCCAGATATGAGAAATGCACAAATGAATGACGCACTTGTCAAAGCACTTGATCCCCAACTCGCTAGAATAGCACTGAAAAAGATTGCAAACCACAAATCAACCGCATTGGAACCACAACTTCCATTCGCACTATTAGTAGAAAAAATACAACAAGAAGATATTACTCGCACACACATTGATCGTCATAAACTAAACACAAACTCAACAATTACACCAACAATAAATAAACTCTCTTGTGATACTGATAACCTCACAGTTGAAGATGTACAAATAATGGAACAATATATCGCACATGGTATAAATGTAGTACGGCACAATTTTAAAAGGAAAGCACTTTTTTTAAAATTCTGTAAGAAATGCTCACGTTCAGGACATAGTATTTCTACATGCCCTGATAAAAGATACACAAAACCATTAGATAAACCTAACTTTCAAAAACAAACGTTTAACCAATCCATGAAAGGAAATCAAAATCTCCCGAACAGACAAGTTACGTCAAATAATATGACTGGTAAACCATTACCATTCCCATATCGGTCTCGCAAAAATAGTAGAGACAGAAATAATTCAAGGCACAGGAGTCCACATAAACATCCGCAAAATAACTCAAAACCATATTACGGTAATAATAATATTAAACCACCCAGCAGAAATGGTTCACCATACCCAAAAACAAACTTCCACAAAGATACAAATAACTCTAGACCACAATCAACCTATAATAACAGAGATGGAAACTGCCCACAACAACCAATCTCACAAAATCGCCTTAGAAACGTCCGAAATTACATTAACACACTATTATATCAAGAACAAACGGACGACACCACGTCCCACACCGAAATTAACGAAACTCAAAATGTCTCGGACGAAACTTTGTTAGCACAACAGTTTAATGATTCGCTTCTTGAGCTAAATCAAGATACAAAGGACGAATACTTTAATTGCCAGGAAGAATGCAACACTCTCACAGAAGAATACATTCTTTCCACATTGAGTAAAAGCAATATTTGTGTACTACCTCTTACAATGTACACACGGCAAACACCAGACCCCAAAAGAACAATCTCTCCACCACTCCTAGAGATAGATTTTTTACTAGATTCTGGTGCCTTTAAATATTTTAAATAATGACACCTGGAATGAAATTAAAGAATTCCACAAATTACAATTAAAAGCATCCACATTCGTTCTCTCAGCAGCGAATAACTCTAATTTACAGTCGAATGGAGCAGTAAAACTAAAATTGTATTCTGATGTCACGGAGAGTAGAACACTCCGAAACACATCCTTTACAATTATCTTTCATGTAAGAAACACTAAATTTAATATTCTTGGAACACCATTCCTAGAAAAATATATAGATTCGATAAAATGTTCATCCCACACCTTAGATATCAAAAATGATCACGAACCAAAATCACTAAAATTTTATGATTCTTCAACTAAACCACCACCATATTATTCACGATTATTTCCGGTAATTGGGGACCAACCTTTATATCTCCAACCGGTGGAACACCGAATATTGACATATTTTCTGACAGCATATGAATGCAAAAATAAATATGCAAATGGCACTATTCTCTATGCATCTGATTTTTATTTTATACCACTCCGCAAAAATCTGTTTTTCTCCATAATGGATATAAGTAACCTCGAATATCCATATCAATCTTTTATTCAAATACTCATAAAAAACCTCCTTTCGCACCCATTAACTCTCACGAAAGGAACAATTCGTTATGCACAACAAAATGTTTCAATAAATGACTACAAAACCACCAAAAATCGCGTGAATGAACTCACTGAATTCATGGAAGCGTATAATTCAAATTACCTTACACAAGGAACATCAAAAACACTTAAAAAGCTTTATTGCTTAAACCTCACAAAACAACAAGAACAAGAATTTAAAAACCAACAAAAGAAATTTCAAATACCATTTGATGTTTCAAAGTTCACCCAATCGAATAAAGAGCTTCTCACTATGTTTAATTTTGAGCATACGAAGTTAACACAAGTACAATTTGAAAACTTAGCAGAACTTCTCATACAGTTTAAACAATCTCATGCGACCTCCAAATTCGACGTAGGTAAAGTTAAAGTTGATTTTAATCTCCCTTTAAAAGCAACAGCAGTTTTTAAGAAACAGCGCGCCACTAGAATACCGCCCCAATTACAAGACAAAGTACAACATCTTCTAGATATATTAACACACTTTGATATTATATCACCAGTAAATAAAGATTCCCTCATTACGGGAAATACGTTTATTAATCCAGTAATTATTCTTAAGAAAGGAGAATCACTTAAAATTGTTTTAGATGCTCGCCAATTAAACACAATAATTAACGAGACAAAATAAAGTTGGCCTATAGAACCAATCCAGATAATACTCACAATTATTACAGGACCTATTTTCTCTATAGCCGACATGAACAGTGCATACAATCAAATGCCTCTAGATAAACCCTCACAGCGGTTAATAAACTTTGTAATCGCTGGTCAACAATACTGTTTTAAAAGATTATTTGATGGTAATTCAATTGGCCCAGCAGCCTTTTCAACCTTTATGAGTAGCATTTTCAAACCACTAATCACGAAAAACAAAATAATAACATATCTTGATGATGTTTTCATAAAAGACACTACAACAGACACAATGTTACAAACAATGAATGAATACCACGCAATTCTAGAAAATGAAAACCTAAGAGCTGCACCCGATAAATCTTTCTTTCTTCTTGATTCGGTAAAATTTTTAGGTCACTAAATACAAAATAATCACATTTACCCACTGAAATCTAAAATTGACGGCTTCCTAAAGCTACAAACACCAAAATATAAAAAAGAATTTCAAAATTATGTTGGATTTCTCACCTTTATTTCAAAATATATCTATAATTTACAGGTCATTTTAAGACCGTTTTATCTCCAACTCCGGGACACCACCGATTTTAAATGGACTCCAGAGTTACAACAAATATTTGATCGAGTCAAAAAAGAACTTACAGACGGAACACTCCGCCTTGCAATACCTAATTCAGACAAACCATTCTATATCCTTTGCGATGCCTCAAATTATGGCATCGGTGCGGCACTTCTCCAGAAAAATCAATTTGGTAAAATGGAACTAGTGTCAGCCAACTCTCGTCTATTTTCAACCACAGAACTTAGAATTTCAACAATTCTCCGAGAATGTTCAGCCATAATCTATGCATCGTCTGAATATGAATACTTAATACAAGGCTCTAAACACCCAATTATTTTATACACAGATCACAAACCAATTCTCTTTTTGTTTACACAAAAAAACAAACCAAACCACCGAGTATATAGGTTTCAACTAATATTAATGAAATTTCCAAACTTGCAAATAGTTTGGACGGAAGGTAAAAACCTTTCACTTCCCGATTTACTCAGTCGTTCACTGACGACTACAACACAAGACGAACACCGTTTTTGAACAGTAGAAATACTGGAATCGATTAAATTCTTCATGACACATAACTTAAATACACAACCGATACAATGTAACTACGCCGTATCAAAGAATATATTAATTCAGTATCAGTAAATACTAACACAGAACCAACACGTTTCCCTATCTATTTACAAATTAAAGAAAACAATTTTAAAGTACAGCTTGAAAATGATCTTTATCTTGCAGTTTCAAACCACGAGTTTCAAACAAAAGCACAACCACTCGAGCACATTCACCAAAAGCGAAATCAGCAAGCTCAAAATAACTACTTTCCTCCTGAAAACTATCCTATCATACAACATACAGATGTTACGCTTAATACCAATAAAACAGAACCTTATCTACACAACAACCAAGACCCAAATTATGCAGAATTAATAAACACTGCGAAGTTCTCACTTCCACCCATGGACGATTTTATACCACAATCTCCAAGGATATATAACTTTTTCCATACAGAAAACACAGAAATAACTGATGCTCTTCTTTATGAAGCACAACAACAAGACCAAGTAATTCGACAATTACCTCTTTGGAAAAAATACAAAAACCGTCCTAACAACCCCTCATTTAAAATACCTGCAAATAAAGGATTACTACACTATTAAAGATGTTTTTCAAATCTTAGTCTTAACGAAACTAACATTCTCTCATATTAGATAAGAGAAACTCACCAAAAATCTGTCTACCACTCTCTATTTTATTAACATCATTTCATAATGCACACTCGCATAATCTTTCAGGTCACCTTGGCCGTGAGCAAACTCATGCCACAATAACAGAAACATATTGCTTCCCAAATACTTAGACATGGATAGCAAAACTTACACAAGATTGCTTGAATTGCCAAACCAGCAAATCCATGCCAAATCTCTTAATGACACCACTACAACCATTTTTGAATTTTCTCCATACTTCAATCACCGTGTTTCAATGGATACAAAAGGTCCTATTTCACCGTCGTCGGATGGAAACTCCTGCGTTTACGTTATCGTAGAGGCCTTTACACACTTCGTAGTACTTTATCCTTCACCCAAAAATGATGCCAGTAATGCACACAATGTGTTATTTGATCACTGGATTGCAAAATTCGGAATCCTAGATATTTTGGTAACAGATAAAGGAAATGAATATATTAACGGCGAATTTGCATATTTCTGCCGTACATATAATGTACAATTTGAACCACGCACGCCATATGCACCGTGGTCTAATGGACTCGTTGAAAACAGTAATCGCCAATTAAACACATTTCTTCGTACAGTCCTTGACTCACAATATGACACGTGGTCACAGAAAGTAAAATCATTCTCTTTCGCATTCAATTCACAAGTTAGAACCAATATGAATTCATCACCTTATGAATTATTATTTGGTCAAAAACCAAAGAAACCCATAGTGTTTAATCTATCTTGCACTACAGATAGTTTTGGAAACTGTAAACCCACAGATAGTTCACCTTGTTTTCCTCTACCAAAACACACACACACTGACCATCTTGGTAATCACCCACAAATTTAAAAGTTACAGAAAGGAACCTTCGCACACTGGTTTCTAAATCGTGAAAAGATACACTCGGAAGTATATAATGAAATACATAATTAATTAAACCAAAATAAACATCTACGTTCATTTATTAATCGTTGCTTTGGAACGGCACAACCACTCAAAATAAATACTTATGTTTTAATCGTTAATAAAGCAACACAGCTCGGTATTTCAAAGAAAATCAAACCCCAAAAAGTTGGACCTTACAAATTAATTGACACACCCACTTTAGTTGGTGTCACTTATAAATTAGAAGATTTTTCTGGTAAAAAAAATCACCCGTCACAGAATTAACATTGTACCATATTATCCGAAGGAACTTTTCGTTCAAGAACAGATGGAGAAATATTTCTCGGATAATTCCCCCTTAAAATGTCATCCTAAAAGCCGACGATAACCAAGTCGAAGACTGTCTCGTTCAGTCTAGACAACTCCGACACACCGTCAACTGATGACTCTTTACCCCCACCACTCTGTAGCCTGTCTGAAATACCCGAAAACATTTCGGAAAAACTACAATAGAAGGAAAACTCGTCTTCGACGACAACCAGTAAAAGACTACAGAGTATTTATACCACCATCTAAGATTTCGGCTTCTTGAACACAAAATCTATAACCATATATAAAACTCTACAGTAAACACGCAAAATACAACTTCTCTCGCTTTCACTAGCCGAAAACAACTTAGCATAACACGCTAAACACCTAGTAAATATAGGTTCAGTAGAAATACAATTCCCTCGTTCTCCAATAGGAGAGGAATAAATCACAAAGTTCTTTCACCCCTCTCCCCCCTAATACAATTACTTTCATAGGGGCACTTAATTAAATCCCTTAGTATAGTAAACAAAGTACACGGACTATCTTTCCACCTGCTACCCTAGCAGAATCACAGAAATCCCTCCATCAGGAAATGGAAAGAAGGGAATTACAGGCCATTCCCTACCTAATATAAAGGAAATTAACTAATAATTAAATTAATAACCGACCAACAGCTCGGTCTGGGAAGAATTCCCTAATCTCATTTACCTGCCAAGATATGATTCGGTATATTTTTTTTACCCGAATGAAAATTCGTGGTCAGGCTAAATCATATCGTCTAAAATCACTTCACAGTCTTGCTCTCTCTCAATCTAGTTGGCTCTCTTTCAACTTCAAACTTCTCTCTCTCTCTCTCTCTCTCTCTTCTAACTCTAACTCTCTCTACTCTTCAACTCTCTTCTCTCACCTTCTTTCTTCACTCTATCTCTTTTCTCTCTCTCTCCACTCTCTCTTCTAATCATAACTTAATTTTTCTAAATTTTTCTAAAAATATTCACCAAATTCTTTCTCCTAATTGTAAAGAACTGTCGCACAGTACAGTTCTTTCTTCTCGCAACCAGCTCAAACAGCTATCACAATCAACAATCCAACAGAATTGTTCACCAAAACCTCGACAAATCCTACTTTCAGTCCCACAACACTGAAAGTACAAACTCTTTGGATCATCTCTCCTCCTCAGTCACACAGAACTGAAACTATCCTCTTAGATCAATCAAAACAGGTATGCAAATAACTTCTCAGCACAGATAAGAAATATTATTTAGAAGAACACCCTACGCGGATATGTTTAGATATATCCAAAATTTTAAACCTAAACAGGTTCGCTTTCAAGATATATTTTATAATTTAGATCATATTTTATATTCACACACTTGCTGTGAATGGGTATTTTATATTAGAGATTTTAATAACGAACATATATCTCTTTTCTACCTCCCTATTTTCCCACCACAAGCTACACCCAAATTTTCAAAAATTCTATACACATTTATTTTGTACACTGTTAATTTAGACGCAACTCCCGCTTCCTACGATATAAAATATATTAAAGAACTTCTACGTTTGGATGAACAAAACCAACAAATCCTTAAACAATCAGACAAACAATACTCAAAGTGAAACTGACTATCCACAAGTAATTTACTCGTTTGAAAGAAAAGATTATACAATCACTGAACTTTTGTCAGTATTTTTTCCTGATTTTTTAGATCTCATCTTCCTTCACAACGTCATCCCACCAGAATCACCCTGCGCAGCAGTCCGAGTAAGTGTACATACTTTAAATCTTTTAATAATTGTTATTCCCACCGCTAATAACTATCAAGTATATTATTGTGATAATTGTCCCGCATTGGGCCCGTCACTCTCGTCACAATTGCGTCCCCTAGTCAACAATCAAACACTAACCCAAGTGCTCTCCCGTATCAGAATCACCTAGTTGCTCATACAGTGAAGCTACGAAGCAATCAACCCCCAAAAGTCATCAGTTAAACTCTTTAATAAAAAATCACAAGCACAAGAAACAGAAGAACACCCATACTCAGACATTACTACTGCCGAATCTGCAGATAGACCTCGTCCTAATGGACATTCCCCCCCCTTACCCCACAATCGGTAATCCCTTATCCCTCCATCAGAGTCAAATGCAAAAACCCCAGACGCAATTTCACCACCATCAACAACAACAGCAACAACAACAACAACAACAACAACAACAACAACAACGACAATAACAACAACAACATACCCCCCAATTAAATACTTTACTACCATACTCTGATTTTCTGCCTAATACAACACTTCCACCACCCACACTAATACCAGCTCCCCCACGAGCACCACAACCGGAACTTCTTAATTTCCCAAACACCCCTCAATTTTCCACTCAACCAATAAATTTTGCTAACACAGATAAAATGAATAGTTCTGAATTGCCACAGCCAATTCATACAGTCTCTCACCTACCTGAAACACCACATGACATCAGCTTACTTTCTGATAAATCTAATTCTGATCCACTTAGCTCACAAGTTTCTTCACCTACTCCGTCACAAATTGCAAGGAATCCTTTCAGTCCGCCACAAGAAGGATCAGTAACTAATTTAGAACGTATACTTTCACAAGCACATTGGTATCACTCATTTAAAATAGTCAATTCATCTCCGTCTTTTCAAAGTTCTCTACCACTCAGTTTTACGGGAACTCCACCAATAATAACGTTAAGCTCAAATTCGGTCACACCAGATCCCGATCAACACTTCCACCACTGTATTGGTAAACAGCCAGACACTACAAGAACTTACCCAACCCTACAAATGAAACTTGATCCAAAATTTATTGTTCCCCCTCCCGCCCTCTTTAGAGACCATAATAACAGTGAACAATTACATAGTTGGGCTAAACAAAGAAATTCAAAATCTTATAAGATAACACCTGTTCAAAAACAGAGAGCACACGATCTCTTAAATCAATCGAAAATCACTTTTTCAGTTGAAATAATTGTTGAACAAGATAAACTTATCTTTCACCCTCAAGCTGCGGCTCCACCTATTTTTTGGGTTAAAACAAATCCTTCGCCATTTATCTGCCAAGAAATCCATTACAAATTTGACATATACACAAAAAACACAGCAGGATATTTTGTTTTCTATAATCCACACTCTGGACTCTCCTACACATATCCATTACAAATTTAATTCTAATCTTGATTAATTTATTCTTTTCAAACACACTCCCAATTAAATCTCAAATCACAGTCGATCAACAAAACATTTCCACACCCAAAACAGGAATACAGGATCTTGTAGTCAACCACTATGACTGCTCACCAAAACATATTACAAATATGCAGGATTATAAACGTAATAGAATTGGTGAAAGAAAGATTAAGCCAGCAGGTTTTCAAATCCTCTCAGCACAAGTTCAAATATTCTCACAAATTAGAAAATACAAGTACGAGCTTATGCCATTTAGGCAAAACTTAGTGACAAAGAAGTTTTCTGTCACAAAATGTCACTCAAACGAGGCTACCGGTTTGATCACGATAATTGGTGTGTTAACAGTATGGAAAGACCTTTTTTTCCCACAGAAATTGAAGCTCGTAGAGAACTTACACGCATTGGTTTAATAAGCAAAAATAATTACTATCCCCAACACATCCAATTTCACGTGCTTGACGATCCTCAATGGCAAGCACGAATCGAAGAAAAACAAGGTCGTTTTCGGTTCGACCGTTACAGACCCTTTGGTTTCCAACACGGAAGCTTGGTCTATAATCCAAATGATCACAATTGGATTCCCAATGCCACTGATAATCCTTGGGCTAACTGTCCCGGTAAAAACCCACAAAATGAATATCATGTCATCCATACACTAGGATGGTCACTCCAATTAACAAACATCACCCTCACCTTTGATATTGCCTCCGAACACATGTATTACGGCAAAGACCGAATTAAATGTGATATTGACCGAGGCTATTGTGAACCAAATCACGCCATTAAAGCCACAGTAATTTGGGAACGCGAGCACCACTGTAAAATTTTTGCGGTTGGTAGATCACACGCACGAATGATAAAATTTCAGAAACGATATTTTATTGAGACACTAAAAAACAATGAAACTAATAATGTTCATGAACACGAACCACACATGTATAGTAGTCGCTTTCAAAAGCACCTTTATGATGAATCAGCACTATCACGTTTTGAAGTCCTCACAAATCCCATTTTTAAATGCAATGAAGATCGCCCATATTATGCCACCCAATATCAGGACATCTTCATTCAATACCAAGAAGGTTTTAATTTT
Organism: Convolutriloba macropyga; assembly: GCF_964194025.1. Classification (NCBI taxonomy): domain Eukaryota; kingdom Metazoa; phylum Xenacoelomorpha; order Acoela; family Convolutidae; genus Convolutriloba; species Convolutriloba macropyga. Next base: position 26,128 of record NW_027453366.1, on the reverse strand, counting down.
GCTTCAGGAACACCATCCTCAGATTTTGATGATGTTCATATCATCGGTTCTAATAAACCACCTCCTATAACACCTTACAATAAAGCGAAAATCATTCATGGATATGTAATTCCAGAAGAGACTCAACTATACCGCAAATCTGACAAATACCAATTATTTCGCAAACAAAATTGTTTTGGTGCAGTACACCTTAACGTTCAAATCGACGCAAAACTCGATTACATGATTAGCCGATTATTGCTCGAAATGGACCAAACAAGTTTAAAAATCTACAAAAAACTTTGTGATCTCGATAGAGATCTCAAACAAACTGCATTTATACTTCTTACACAAAAATTTCCCCTAGTGGGCTATATTATCACTGGACAGCGAAATACATTCGCCACACTTAAGAGCCAAAATGTTATCTCACTCTATCAAAACAGTTCAATCACCACTCTAAAGATCAATGTTTTGAATGCATCCCTATCTATTACAAAAATAAAGTAAAATTTGTAGATCAAGTCACCCGAAAAACATTTCCCTGGTGTATCAAAGCAGCATGTGAATCAAATAATTTCGATCAGCACATTTCACTGGATCTAGAGGGCGAAAACACATATCGTTTAACACCCTACCCAATTAAAGCACATAATCCTGTTAAAGTTTTCACACCCGCTGAGGTAGATAACCACTTCACCCACGCTGAATTTACCGCGCAGCAACCTGGTATTTACAGTCAACACGACTGGACAAAATCCGTAGATAAAATGCGTTTTAGCCAATTAGTAGATGATGCAGCAGAGAAATTTAAAGTAGCACGTGCATTAAATTTTTCAGATCTTGCAAAACAAGAATTACAAGCACAGTTTTCACGCCTACGCCCCGAATATATTGAATAATTGAACAAATTATTTATAAACGGGAAAAAATTCACCCTTCGACGCCTAGATTGGCAAGATTTAATTAACGGCAGTTATTTAAAAGAATCCTTTATTGGAAACTTTGGATACCCTTGGAACGTATTAAAAGAAATAGCCATAACTTGGACAGTTTTCAATCTGCTCCAGTTTATTTTTGGCTTACCCCGTAATGTACTTAACACATGTAATCTTAAAGCACTTGTAGGACCCAATATCACATTAGCTAAAATCATCACCCCTGGATTCTTCGGAATTTTTTACAAAGAATTTTTTGTGTATTACAAGCCTACTCTACAAATTATAAACCACCATCACCTAAGAAACGGCGAGGACACTCAGTCGAAAATGGCACACCACACTCACATCATAATTTGAATCAATTACATAAGAAATTTGAAAATTTCTAGAAAAAATTCTCTTCTCCAGCACACAATAATTCAAATAAACACACATCCATTCTCCTAGTATCTATTTATCAATGCTATGAATCACCAATAGCTCAAGCACGCCGAAAACCTGATTTTCAATCTTTTCAAATGCACACCTTTAAACCTAATCAACGCAAACGCTCTCACACCAATTCTGTTTCACAAGATTCTTTCGAGGAAGATCCTCACTGCCAAGAAATTGACATCCCGGAGGAACTTATTCTTAACCTACCAAGGACACGTATTTAACACTTTAATTACTTTGGTGACTCCACTGCATTCTCCAACACCCAAGCAGAAGGATCACCAATCCCCCCAAATGTCGACCCCACAGCATACGACCTCATTATGCTGGAGGTCGATGATATCCTGCATTCACCCCTCGAAATGCAGACACCCGCCCTCTTCACGATGGCACAATCGTCACCACAGCCACAGTCTGTGGACACGGCAACTTTTGCGCGGGTGAACCCACTGCCTTCACCCGCCACGTCCTCCTCCAGTTCAGGTGAACTCCACTTGTATATCGATGGTGATGGGAGATCACCATCACTAAACCCTGGACCTACCAGCTCGTCTTAAGAGCTGCTGCTTCAGGGAAACCAACCACCAATGCAAGCATCGTCTACAGCTCCACCTTATACCGTGACTGTGCCCCACTCGTCACAGTCACACCTTCCTTCTTGGGCGGACGAGGTGGAACATTCTGTTGGCTCCACACCAGAGACAGTCGTCCCCAACTGGGCGGCCTCAGGAAGGAGTCGTGGCCCACAACCACGCTCACAGCCACTCGCCTATCCACCACCAGTTTTCCCTACGCCGACCCAACACCGTCAACCCGTACCCACACCGCGGTACGGACACACCCTTCCCCCCCTCATGCCTCAACAGTCCTTCGTGCAACCACCGTGCGACCGACCCACCTCCACGGACAATTACCCATGCACGGACCCCTCACCCAGGAGACGACCTCGAGCATACTCTAAAACCAACAGCTAGTTCCTGCTCACTAGGACAGCTGGAAAATGAGAATGTCCAGGGAGGAAGGGATAAGGATCTACCGTTGGAGTGCGCCCACTTCCCCCTCAATCCCAGATTCACGGAACGCTTTTGGCATCTGTCAAAATACTTCTTTGCTGTGGCAGATCGGTCAAATGATTACCTCTGCACCTTTTTTCTCGAGACACGGCACCCTACAAGATTTATGCCAAATACGATTCCTTTTATTTGCAGTTCGGATTCCTTCACCCCACCCAAATGGATGTCAATAACACGAATCACAAAGTAAATCGTATTAAGATGTTGCACACAATGCACAACTATTTATTTGTGCAACATCATTTTCAGAATACAAATCCGATCATCCATATGAACTCCTGTCTCCAGTACGCGAACACTAAATTAACATCACCCTATTACTTAAACTACAGTTATATAATCCACCCTGACTTCTGCGAGGGCATTTTGAGAAACTTTGATCCCATCAAAAACTACTATATTTCCTCCCCGCTCTACTCAAAGACGAATCGACCAATTCTCGTGCCCATAGAATGTCTCAGGTGCATGGAGTGAGGAGCAACTAAGGTCACTCACGGTCACCTATTCAACCTTCTTTACAGAGATTGGATGAGTGAAAAGCTGAATCACCATCAGCCCTCATCAGAAGAATCAGGAATTCTAAATCACCTCCTGGCCTTGCAGCCCCACTGTAATGCGGACTTGTATCCCAGAATCCTCGCTGCCATCCTCGCACAGGATCAAGGATTTTTACACTTCTTCAGAGATCCTGATAATGCTGGTCCGCACTTTGAGTTCGAATACCGGACGTAGGACACACCCTACAGCACCATTCGGGCTCACTGTCCCAAAAAACTCAATTAAAACTCACTGCTCTTTATCTCACCACCAATTTTTTTTTCTCTTTCTCTTTCTAATTTGACTTTTTCCTTTTCTTTCAATTTATTCTATATTCTATCACTTTTCCACAAGAATGAAGATTAGGATCACTTCTTTTCTTCCTTCTTCCCCCGGTCAGGAACTACTTGAAAGATTTAAATTTTACACAAACAAATTTAAGGGGTATAGTAGCTCACACATTAGCTAAAAGAAGGATTTCCACCAGAAGGTAAGCTGGTAAATCCCGATTAGTTCAAACTCCTGTACCAGATGGAGATGATCAGAAATCTCCTTGTACCACCCTGACAGAGACTACAGACTACAAGCGATCCTCCAACTGGGAACAAATCTCCACTACAGGACAGTGGAAGCAGTTGGGCATACTCTACATCTCAACAGGACAGAGGTTACTGGCCAGCATACCCTGTAACTGGCACCCTCACTGATTCTTCTATTGGACGAACCACTTACTGACGACACAAGTCACTACTATCACTGACAGGGACCACAGACGACGGCTCAAGTCACAACCCACTTCAGAGAGGACACAACTCTACACCTACATCATCCACCTATCGACAAAGGACAACACGTTCAGCATATTCCTGCTAGAACTCACAAATTCAGATTTGAAAACTCTCAACCCCGGATGGATGTAGCAGTAGGAATGCTGAACGTACACCTTCAACCAATCAGAGACTGAGAAGACACTGTTCTCTTTTAAATAGAGAGAACTGAACTTTCTATAGTCAGTCTGTTAAGTAGTTAGATACAACATGTGTATACCCCTGACTCCGGTGCTACTTGTATTAATCACCGTAATAAACATTATACACCTCTCGTGTTTTACAGAGTCGGTTAGTCTAAGAGATATGGGTAAGCCTACTTCGCGCGCAGAAATAACTAGCCCTAGCTGTTTATACCTTAAGGCTGTAAAAGGAGCCCAGATCGGGTCTGCCTTAGATGATTGTTCAATTGCACCTAATAGAAGAAACACCTGGATTGAACATTTTCTTTCAAATACAACATCTCTGGAATTCGATAAAAAAAAACTGAAGTTCCCCTCTTTTCTTAGTCAGAAATTTTTTTATTTTAATTTCAATTTTAATAGCCGCTGTTAGCTTCTCAACGGCTAATGTTTAGCCACGGCGCTCTTTTTTCTTTTCAATTCGTTTTGCTTTTTGATCTTTTTTTTAGTTTTTATACGAGTCAGTATTTTCACGTTTTTTTACTTACTTCATCACTGATTCAACCGAATGTAAGTTTGAATTCATCCAGCGACTGCGCAAACACGTTCACGGTTAAGAAGTTAATTTAAAGAAATTGGATAAATAGTAAAGCCCGGGCGCTAAGACTTAATATTTGGAGGCTTAGTGCGTTTTTTAATGTGCCTCAGAATTTACTGCTAGCAGTTATTAGTATTAAGTTGATTGTTCTTCTGTTTAAAAACGAATTCAACATATCTATCTAAACTAAAGAAACTGTAGAAGAAATTCTAACACGTTGACTTTTAGACAAAACTTTAAGGACATCGATTAAAGTCCAGCCAAATTCTATTCGTACCAAAAATCTATCCAGGACTGTCTTTCCATGCCTTACAACAATCGAGGACGGTCTTTTAATAATTCCAGGTTTAGAATAGCGTAGAATCAAAAAATCTTTAGCGTTGGGTATTTATGGTTAGTTACTTGGATTGGTTGTTCTTGAATGTAAATTTAGCTAACGCTTATTTTCAGAACAAAGCGTAATTTTCTGGGTTTTACACACATTTTGTCCTGAGTTTTTTTGCCAATTCCTGTTTGTATTAATATCTGATTTCTATAATTTTCAGATTTTTGGCCAGGTTGTTTATTTACTATATCATTACTGGCTATAGATAAAGATCCTAGTGTCCTAACGCTGCATAATTATTTTTTTACTTAAATCGAAGCGGGTGCTGAACGCGATTTTGATCCTTGTTTCATCATTATTGATAGCGAAAGCATCAATCATGTATAAAATGAGAACGTAAACAACTCGAATCGAGATTCAATGAGTTTCATCCAAGCTAATTAGTAGAGGTTCTATTGCTGGAAAATCGATATTTATAGAAATGTCACTTAAAATTGAGGATAGAAATTAATTAAAATGAAACCCTAATTTTTTAAAGTTGCACTTGGTCTGTGTGTAAAATTAAAACCTCCTTTTAATTCGCACATTAGTCTCGTATTTTTCATAGCTGTGATAGCGATAGTTGAGGGCGACTTATTGACCGACTCTTTGTTTTCTATCGATCATTTTACGATTCAAAAGGAGTATTAGTTTTCTATCGGTCTTTTTACAATAAAAAAATTTAATAGAATTGGAGCGCTGTCTTTTTACGACTAGAATAGAAGTTATTGTGATTTTTTTTTAATTCAAAGGATTTGGAATAAATTTGTGTACTGTCTTTTTACAATCCAAATAATTTGGATTGTATTGGGGCTCTGTCAATTAACAAACCAAGAACCGGATTGTTTTTTTAAAATTTGCAGTGATGATTTTGGCCATGTGTTCTAAATTTAAAGCAGATTGAGAAAACGGTGATCGAACAAAAATTTGCTTTCTTGCTTGTGGTTTTTTTTTGTTCACATGCGCGAAATTGACTTTGATTTCTACTGTTTTTTAAAAAAAAATTGAAAGGAATTTTTTCTAAGTGGTTTTTCCAATCCATTCATAGTCTGGTCTATGTCCAAAGTTTTTTTAGTCAATGAAAGTTCTTTGAATTGTATCAAAAATTGTTCTGCTATGTTTGTTTTGTAAAATGTTATCACTTATTCTTCAATTATTTTGATCTATCAAAACGGGATAAAGAGGTAAGGCCCCGCGGCCGTTAAAATTCAGTAGAGCCACAAAGCTGTTGTTTGGAGTCTTTGAGTCATCAGAGTGTTGCAGCTGCTGGGTAGGACCTAATTTAGGGTTAAAACGTTATTTTTTAGGAGTTTTGAGCACAAAATGGTGCAATTTGATGCTCTCCCATCATTTTTCGAGTTTTTTTGTTGGATTAGTCTCGAATTATTGACGTTTGTCAGAGTTGATAGAGATCTTTTACGAGAGATAGTTAACTTTTAAGACCCTTCTAACAGCTATATATTTTGGAACTGCCAACGTAAACACGGAAAATGGAACTAATTGTTGCAATTTTTTTCAATTCTCTTTTTATAATATTTTGTCAATTTTAAGTTTTCCCAGGCTCAGGGGCCACAAAATTTTCTCCAGGGTTTATTAAGAATTTATTTAATAGTTTTTATTGGCAATGTTAACTATCTCTCGTAAAAGATCTCTATCAACTCTGACAAACGTCAATAATTCGAGACTAATCCAACAAAAAAACTCGAAAAATGAGTTTTTTGTTGGATTAGTCTCGAATTATTGACGTTTGTCAGAGTTGATAGAGATCTTTTACGAAAGATAGTTAACTTTTAAGACCCTTCTAACAGCTATATATTTTGGTACTGCCAACGTAAACACGGAAAATGGAACTAATTGTTGCAATTTTTTTCAATTCTCTTTTTATAAATTTTTGTCAATTTTAAGTTTTCCCAGGCTCAGGGGCCACAAAATTTTCTCCAGGGTTTATTAAGAATTTATTTAATAGTTTTTATTGGCAATGGAATTGTTTTCAACAACTTAATATCACCAATCTTAGCCTTTTTTTAAAAAAAAAAAGTTGCAATAATTTAATACGTTTTGAGTGAATATTTGGTTTTTGTTCAGTTTTTGCTTCATCAGTAGTCAGGTAACTTTCTCTAGCGTTCGATATTGTCTGTTGTCATTCATGTATAAAATTAAGGATCATTTGTGTGCGTAAAGTCATGTTTCACTCCTATGAGAGCTATTTTTTACAATCCAATGATTGAATTACATTGGGGCTCTGTCCTTTTGCAATCAAATATTGGGTTGTATTGGAGCTCTGTGCTTTTTGAAAGTTGTTTTCATATATATTAAATGAATTCATCTTTCAAAATAGGATCAACAGGTATAGCCCAGTGGGCAGTGAGTTTCATTAGAAGCCTGAAGCTGGTTTTACTTCTCCTTGAAGTGCAAAGGGAGGTACAGCTGTTGGGAAGGCCCTCATTCAAGGTTAAATGGCGTCTTAGGATTTTTTCAAGCATTTGGTGTATTTTTCTCGTTCTTTTCCTCGTTTTCGCAATATCTTGTTTGATTAGTCTTGAATTGACGTTTTTCCATGTTGATGAAGCTATTTGGCAAGGTATAATTTTATGAGCAAAATGTTTTTGTACTGCAGACATAAATACGAAAAATGAAACCAATTTTTTCGAACTTTTTGAAGTTTTTTGAGCATTTGTGTCCTTGTTTGAATTTTTCCCGCCTCAGAAGCCAAAGAGCCTCCTCTAAGGAGCCAAGGAGCCGTAACGGAAAAGTATTCAAAATTTCAATATTCTTTTTTTTCTTTTTTAAATCCTGCAATTTGTTGAAAAGTTCTTGACTGTTTGTCTTTTTTGAGTTTTTCTGGCTTTAGCTACGCGGGAACTTTATGTTGGTTTTCTACTAGGTCACTCAGTAGTTGCCAGGGGAATGGAACTGTTCTCAGCATTTTAACGTCACAAATTCTAGCACTTTTTGTGATAAAATTTAAAATTTTAAAAAATTTCTCGTAAAAGCATTGTCACGTTTCAAGTTTATTGATCTTAATGGGTTTGTGAAGATTTTTTAGGCCTCAAATTGGGTTACTGGATAGTTTTTGAACACAATGAAACCGTTCTGAAGATATTAATATCAAGTATTATGTCAACATTTTAATAGAATTAGTAATTTTTGTCATATTTTTTGAAAAAGGTTTCATTTTCTGCGTTGATCGATAAAACACAAAAAATCAGTTTTTTACAGTTTTTTTGTCTGACTCAACTTTATTGTTCAGCCCCCCTCACAAAATAAGAGTATGTGGCCCACTGGGTAGAGGAGATTTTGGGTACAACTGATGTTTCACAGTGGAAGCATGTGAGCGGTATTAACAGCTCAGCAGACATGGGCACGCCAGAAATCAACGTCAAAGAACCCGAGAAAAGTGAATCAATCAATAGGACGGCCTTGTTGAAGCGACCACTAAGTTGAAAACAGATAGTTGTCGTAATGCCATCACGCCATTTTTTGCACGAATAGGTAAACCAAGTACAATAATTAGCGAAGGAGCAACAAACTTTGTTGGAACTGAACGAGATCTTTCAGACTGTATTGGAGTATGGAACAAGGAATTGATCGAAGATCATCTAGTTCAAATTGGAATTAGATGAATTTTCAACCCTCCCGCAGCACCTCACTATAGAGACCTATGGTAGCGGTTGGTCATAAGTTGCAATACAGCAATGTATTTAGTATTGAGGAAAAGACCAGTGACTGAGATCATTTTTGGGCCACCTTGTGTATTGTCGAACAGGCATTGAACGCAAGACCGTTGATTCAATTCAGATGTTAACAACTTAGAAGCCTTGACTCCCAATCACTTCTTGCTCGCCAACCAGAATGATAGCCATCCTTATTCCAGGAAAACCGAACGGAACGTGTTTTCATGATAGACAATAAGGCCGGCGATGTTAAGGTAGAGATTCATATTTGAATAAAAACTCAAGGACAACTCAGTCATTGAAAAGAGAATAGCATGGCAGGTAAAAATTAATGTTACTTTCTATCGACGCCATATTGATTTGCTCTATTTTATCAACGCACCTCTTTAGTAATTCTTACTAGTACGTAATGATCATACATGGAGTGAAACTGAAACTCAAATTGAAATTCCTTCTATATAAGCAAAACACTATTGCTTTTTATAAACGAATTGACTGATTCATTAGGAAATTGCATCAGATCGTTTACGATTGGGTTTGCGATTCAACCTGTAGGTTATGCTCAGTTTTTAACAAAACTTCTATATGGTTAAAAATTTAAAGATATCAATTTTACAACGCAAATTTATGGAAAATTGTTGACATTTTTTCGTGATACCTATCTACATCCAATCGGAGTCGCAATTTTGATATGTAAAACCACGTGCCTAACAGCCTATAATATGCTTAAACAATTACCAAAAATTAGTTTAAACTCGTTAATTTGGACATAACTATTTGACATACAGTGCGTATTAAAGCAAATTTCCTGAAGCGGCAATTTATTTGGCACTGTGTATTGTTTCTGTGAGTCATGATAAGACAGCCATACTCTCCATATCAGAAGACTTCAAATGCTTGTGAGGAGTAGTTAAAATTCTGATTATAAGTTCCCTCTTGCCTGCTATATAATTATTGAGATCACGCTTTTCCTAAAAGTTTGAATAAATTTGGCAGTAATAATAAATCATTTTAGCTGTTCGCTGCAAAAATTTTCATGGCTTGTGTTTGTTTTTTTTGAAGCTCTAGTCATGAGCAGATTTAAATCTTGCAGGAATCTTGCAAGATGATTCAAGTCTTGCGAGAATCTTGCAAGCAGATTCCTTTCCAAGATTGCTTGCAAGATTCTTGCAAGATTTTGCATTCTTCGATCGCTAGGGAGAATTCTTGTTCTCAATGACGAGTACTTTTTTCTTCACTTTTGTAATCAGTTGATAGTTGTGCAGAGTATTAGTTAATTTCCTAATACTGTTAAATCTTTTATTAGCCGAAAAGCAATTGCTGAGTCTATTTTTGATCTCGAGGATTTATTACTATCAGATAAGTGTTGGTTTTCTGCTTTACTGTAGTTACTTACCTGTAATCTGAGTCTTACATTTTTCGTCTTTTTTTGACTTTTCTCAAAACAGAGTTATATTCACTTACTGGTTTTAAAACTCAATGGAGCGTATCATCTATTTATCCAGAATTGGCTCGGCTGATGTTTTGACCTTGAAGCAAAACGGTCAATAGAGTGACCGTGTTACATAAATTTCTCCAGTTTATGTGCCGCAATTTGTCAATAATTTTTGACATCGAAATATCATTGTAGGAAGTGTATATTTAACCAGTTTAGTGCATTTAATTACCCATTCTTTCCTATATATGCCTTTTTTCTTTCATTGTTGTTTTTTGAAGTTGTTTTTTGGTTGGTCGTGTACTTATGGGCATTTGAAAATCAAATATAAGAAACTGTGCTCTTAAACACTGTTTTTATGGGCTCCGAAGTGAACCAGAGTACTGCTTTTATTGTGGACATGATGGTTTTTATTCACCATCAATAATATTTTCCTTTTTGCTCTTTTTCAAATCTAGGACGAATTTTTTTTCTCTTAGGGAGGAATGGATGAGAAATTAAATAAGTTTTGATAGAGCACAGATTTTTCCGTCTTTTTGCAATCTCCTCGCCTCGACGAGATTTTTGCCAATTTTAAAAATTTTCATGAAGCATTTTCCAGAGCAAAAGGAATACACAAATTCGCCAATTTTGCTTTTGTTCTTATACACCCAGTGCGTGCAATCTCGGAAATCTTTGTAAGATTATTTCCAGAACAGTCCCGGGAAAAAAGTGGGTAAGATCCGGGGATCTTTCCGGGGAAACTTACCGGGGACTGTAAGTATGGTAAGATACAGTAGGATCCCGCATTTCCTGATAGGAAACACGGGAAATTTAAGATCCCCGCAGGTAATGCGGCGACAAAAGAAAATTTCGGTAGAAATTTCGAGAAAATCAGCAGGATTTTACGGGGAGAAATTAGGATGTTAATAGTCCCACCAGGATTTGCAAAAAATTGTATTGGGTTTTGCGGTACTTTTTGAGTTCCATGACTATAAATCTGGAAAACCCGAGAAAGTATGGAACTTGTCCCGCATTAGGGAAACTGCAGAAACTTTTTTGTCTTAGCTTTTTGTTTTCCTAATAACAATGTTTTGTTTTTCCTTTTGTTCACATCCTCTTTATTCTCATTTTTAGTTTTTCGAACATATTTCATTAGGCGGGTTGCATCCAATCTTGACTTTAAATTAGTTTCAAAAGTGTAAAGACGAGTACGTTATAGTAATGACTATAATTTGATGCAAAAAGATATTTTTCCCTACTGTTTTCGGGTCTCTTACATTGTAGCCCCCATCTTAGTGGTCAGAACATATAGCCCCCCCCCCCCTAATCTTGTTAAATGTATCATAATGGGGGGTATAATTTCATGGGAGGGGCTATGATAGAGAAAGACCCTTTTTCAATGGCTGGCAGTGCTTGCTTTTTGAACGTTGGTTAAGATTATTTTCTGATTATGAGTGTTAAAACTCATTATGAGTGAAATATCAGCCGTTAAAACTCATATTGACCTGATTTTGTGGTCTCCCTTTGATCATAGCCCAGAAAGAGGGCTTTGTGTTACAATGGACTAAACAGGTTGGCAATATCTGCTGTTCGATGGAATGAGTTAGAGAAAGGAAGTCCCCAAAACGAATCCCCGGACCTGAGCCTCATGATATTTCAGTACTGAATCAAAAAATTTCATTCTGTTTTTTTTTCTATCCGCAGGGCTCTGCTCAGGGCACTTATTAGACATTTCATGGTAAATTTCAGAGTAAAATTCTGAGATTTTACTGAACATCATGAATCTCTGTATCTGAATTCTCCCTGACCATAATGTTTTTTATCCTCATTTTTTACTGATTAGTATGAAAAAAATCAAATCGGCTGGAACTTGGAAAAAACTCATAAGCCAATAGCAAAAATTATTTAAATGAGTATGGTTAACTAAAAGCTTAATTAATTAAATGGGTATATGGTCAACTATATGTTTAATTAATCAGATGAGTACATAGTTATTGAGCATTTTTGACCGGTATTAGCCTGGAAATTAATACTTCCTTCCGAGTTTCCTCGCAATATAGTCTGTAAGATGGTAGTAGGATGTAGATCTTTATAATTATTGTATAAAAAGGAAACTGTTCAAATCTAAGTTTTTTAACCTGATATTTTGATGGTTTTTTAAAAAATTCATTTTGAAGAGGAGGCAAACTTTGGCAAAAAGTTTAAGCGCACCGTTGCTTTATAAGAAACAGCTAGAAAGCGATGCCATAAAGTGAACCAAAAAAGATATAGGAAAACATGATAATGGTAACAATAATTGACAGATAAAAAGTTAAGTGGGAGGTATTTGGTAGGATCCCTAGTGATGAGCGGATTCAAATCTTGCAAGAATCTTGCAAGATGATTCAAAACTTTCAAGATTCTTGCAAGAATCTTGCAAGATATCAATCAAGGCAAAAAAATAAATCGGGGTACAAATGTTTTAGGAAACATCTTTGAAGCAAACTTTTGTTTATTAAACAAATTACAAAACCGAATTCAATGAAAAAAAATTAGCTCGGATTCAAAAACTTGCGAGAATCTTGCAAGAATCTTGCAAGTTTTTGAATTCTGGAAAATTTATTTGTGTGTAATTGGTGGCTGAAACTAACTGAAACCCGAATGAAATGACTGATATCAGTTTTTTTGATCAGCAAAATTGAACTTAATTGACTTTTTTTGAACACGCCCTTTGAATGTGAAATCTTGCAAGAATCTTGCAAGTTTCTTGCAAGATTTTGAATTCAAAATTAAAATTCCGACTAATAACTAGAAACAAATCGAGGCAATCAAATCAGTCTTTTTAAAGTTCAATTTACCTAATTTAAGACAAAAACACTTTCAATCTCTTTCTCATTTTTTTTAAAAATAATTATTTTTAGAGAAACAAACATTTTTTGGAATTTTTTTGTTACTGATCCTATCGGTACTTTAGCATGTTTTTCTTGTCGTAAAAATTTCCGATTATTTATGGTGCGGTCTAAATATCTTCCTCTTGAGATTTTAATAAACGTTTATGAAGCCTTCAGTTGATAGCTATTGGTGTTAATGTCCTTGAAGTTTTTTCATTCTAAAAAATATTGGTGTGTTTTTGAAGTTCCATTTTTTTGTTCTTCTTTCATTGGATTTATAGTTTAGTCATCATCTAAAAAAAATTGACTTCAAATTTTTAGTAAATCAAACATCAGCTCCGTTTTTGATCTTATGCAAGTAATGTTTCTTTTTAAGTACAAAGAGAAAACAACAGTCGGATTTTTTTTATTACTGATTTTTCACAATGTACCACAACAAACTAATTGTACAAAACGATATATTAGTTCATTCAACCAATCCCTAAATCATCACATAGCAAGAAAAAAATTGTGTCAAAAAGTTGTCGTTTCGGTTTTACGGTGCTTCTAATAATTCTTGTTCGAGTTGTTTTTGTCAAATCAAACAAAACAACCCGGTCTCTAGGGCGATGTGGGAATTTTTTTCCAATTTCGCAGTGGAGGTCTTTGTTGTTCAATACCTACTCAGTGGACTTGAATTGGGTTCAAAATTGTCCACGTGGCAATGTTTTTGGTTGTTTTGTCAGAAATGGATGTCTCCCATTAGCCCAAAAATTGCGGTACGCTTCATGTGTTTGACAATTTCTCCAAAACTACTGTACCAAATGTACGGGCACTGTCGCGTTTTGTTGACCGTAAACTTTCATTGCATGCAGTTTTTAGTTGGTTTCTCAAATTGGCCTAATCAATAATTTATTGGTGTTTAAATTTGAAAAAATGAATTAAAAACTATATTTTTGGGGCAGCTTAATGTTTCTGACGATTTTTCCTGAACTACTCTGCCAATTTGGCAGGTCATAGTCGCTTTTTGTTGATTGTAAGCATTGCAAAGGTCTGCAGCATTTAATTGTTGTCTAAAATGTCCTGCTCAGAACGTTATTAAGCTGTAAATTTCAAAAATTAAAAAAAAAATCATGTTTTAAATGTTTTTCAGTACTGATGTAGTTTTGCTTCTAATTGGTTTATTGTTGCTTGCAAATTGTGTTATTTAGGCATTGCTATGGTCCTATCTTTAGTATTATTAGTATTTTTATTTTTATTATAGTTTTATTCTTGTTGTTTGTACTAATTTTATTATTATTTTCGTTTTTCTTATTTTGGTTATTTTCGGTTTACATAAACAGAATTACTTTGAACAGGGAATTATTCTGATTGCTTTTATTGCGTAATAATTTTCAGATGTAGAGGAAACTTGTTGAAATTGAGAGGTGATCGTTTTTTACCCGACAATGAATTAGTTTTATATGTTACTGATTTATCTGGTTGTTGTGTTGTTTGTTTTGGAGAACTGACTGAAGTGTGCCGTTTTTGCCGTACCATATCAGTCCTCCTAGACCTTACATCATTAAGTATTTATACCGAAAAATCTCGAAAAAGTTGTTTTTTTAACTTGACTTGACATCATTTTCCGAAAACTTATTTCCTTTATTGTCTAATATTGATTTCTGTTGTCTGGTTTTGGCGTTTTGTTTGTTTTGGAGAACTGTCTAAGTGCGGTTTTTTGCCGTACTGTATCAGTGTTCCTATAGTTTACTATATCAGTGCTCCTATAGTTGATTTCAGTAATTCCGCCACTGCCGGTCCTTAGCCCGGAATAAAAATACGAGTAGCGAAGAACATTATTTATGCCGGAAAATCTAAAAAAGTCGGTTTTTAAATTGACTAGAGATCGTTTTCTGATAATTTTTTGCTATATTGTTTCATATTGGTTTCTGTTGTCTGGTGTTGTCGTTTTGTTTGTTTTGGAGAACTGTCTAAGTGCGGTGTTTTGCCGTACTGTATCAGTGTTCCTATAGTTTACTATATCAGTACCCCTATAGTTTATTTCAGTGACTCCGCCACTTCCGGTCCTAAGCCCGGAAAAAAAATAGAGTAGCGAAAAACATTATTTATACCGGAAAATTGCGAAAAAGTTGGTTTTTTAACTTGACTCGAGATCAATTTCCGACAACTTATTTGCTATATTGTTTTCATGTTGACTTCTGTTTTCTGGTTTAGTCGTTTTCTTTGTTTTGGAGAACGGTCTAAGTGCGGTGTTTTGCCGTACTGTATCAGTACTCCTATAGTTTACTATATCAATACTCCTTTAGTTGATTTCAGTAACTCCGCCACTTCCGGTCCTAAGCCCGGAATAAAAATAGAGTAGCGAAAAACATTATTTATACCGGAAAATCTCAAAAAAGTTGGTTTTTAAAATAGCTTGAAATCATTTTCCGATAACTTCTTTGCTATATTGTGTTCATTTTGATTTATTTTGTCTGGTTTAGTTGTTTTGTTTGTTTCGGAGAACTGTGTAAGTGCGGTTTTTTTGCCGTACTGAATCAGTACTCCTATAGCTTATTTCAGTAACTCCGCCACTGCCGGTCCCCAGCCCGGAATGAAAAAGGAGGAGGGATGAACCACAAAAATCATACTGGAAAATCTCGAAAAAGTCTTGTTTTTTAACTTGACTTGAGATAATTTTCCGACACTCTGTTTGCTATTTTGCATTTATATTGATTTTTTTTTGTCTGGTTTAGTCGTTTTGTTCGTTTCGGAGAACTGTGTAAGTGCGGTTTTTTTGCCGTACTGAATCAGTACTCCTATAGTTTATTTCAGTAACTCCGCCACTGCCGGTCCCCAGCCCGGAATGAAAAAGGAGGAGGGATGAACCACAAAAATCATACTGGAAAATCTCGAAAAAGTCGGTTTTTTAACTGGACTGAATTAGATTTTCCGACAGTAGCTTAACTATTTCAGCTCCATCAACCGCCGAGTGCAGCCAGCGAACCAGGTAAAAAAAATCGAAGAATTCAAAATCTTGCAAGAAACTTGCAAGATGAATTCATAATCTTGCAAGATACTTGCAAGTTGAATTCAAAATCTTGCAAGATTCTTGCAAGATGATTCAAATCTTGCAAGAATCTTGCAAGCTGCTTGCAAGTAGTATGCATTCCCTTCCAAGATTGCTTGCAAGATTCTTGCAAGATTTTGAATTCGTCGATCACTAGGGATATGCGAGACAGGTTCTTCATCGACTCAAACTTAAAAAACAGCTAAATAATTATCTATAACGTCTGAGAATTGTAGAGCGCTTATGTCAATTAACTGAAACAATTCATCAAATCTTGCCATTAATGAAAATTTGTTAAAACCATTTTTAATAATATCAATGTCCGAAGCAGAAAATTAACTCATAAGTTTAAAATTTGAAAACTACGAAAAATGAAAAAACAAAGATAAGGGATAATGATTTTCAAATAAATACTTAAATACTGAAGTTAATAAACCAGCTAGATTAATGGATAAACCTGAAAATTCTTGAAGGCTTTTTATTAACCTACAGACGCAACATTGTGTATAATCCTTAAAAGCTCCCGAATCGTAGACATAGCCCAGGGAAGAAATGAGAAAAAAATGAACCAATAATGCACCACGTGAATATAACAAATAGTTCTAAACTTCGACCTTTTAACCGTTTACAGCTGTTCATATCTCACAAAACAGTTGGGAAAACCATTACATGCACGTCACTATGAAAATGAAAGTATACTCCCTAGTGATGAGCAGATTCAAATCTTGCAAGAATCTTGCAAGATGATTCAAAACTTGCAAGATTCTTTACTGTTTAAGTGCGGTTTTTTTGCCGTACTGAATCAGTACTCCAATAGCTTATTTCAGTAACTCCGCCATTGCCGGTCCCCAGCCCGGAATGAAAAAGGAGGAGGGATGAACCACAAAAATCATACTGGAAAATCTCGAAAAAGTCGGTTTTTCAACTAGACTTAATTAGATTTAACGACAGTAGCTTAACTATTTCAGCTCCATCAACCGCCGAGTGCAGCCAGCGAACCAGGTAAAAAAATATTGAAGAATTCAAAATCTTGCAAGAAACTTGCAAGATGAATTCAAAATCTTGCAAGATACTTGCAAGTTGAATTCAAAATCTTGCAAGATTCTTGCAAGATGATTCAAATCTTGCAAGAATCTTGCAAGCTGCTTGCAAGTAGTATGCATTCCCTTCCAAGATTGCTTGCAAGATTCTTGCAAGATTTTGAATTCGTCGATCACTAGGGCTGTACAGTTGGATAATGGCTGCAACAAAGAGCTCGTGAAAATTAGTGATCTATTTTATTCTACCCCAAACAAGGTGGGGATAGAATTTTTACGCCCCCAAGAGCACTTTCAATAGTTTTTATATAGTGATTAACTATATAAAACAACAGTTGATTTGTTAATGGGGGATGATCAAACACACGGGAGGAGGACAGCATATATTTAATATTACAAAATTTCAGTAAAAAAATTTGTTAGGTTTATATTCAAAGCTTTATTTACAACTAGCTAATTTCATAAGAAAATAGAGGTAACTGTTTTCAACTTTTAAATCCTCCATGATTTTACGAAAAAGAAGCTTTGGCACGAGGGCTATTGTATTCTTAAGAAAGGAATTGAAGACAAAATAGTAAATTTTCTTTAAATAAAAAGTGCTTGTTCTAGTTTTTTAACTCCGTGTTGGCTACAGAGGCTAGGAATTGTCTCAATTTTGTAATCTCGGCCTGGAACAATAGATAATTTAAAAGGAATACAAAAAATCCTGGATTTTTGTTTTCTTGTTTGCAGATCAAGCATGAGAGCTTTAAATGTTTCCAAAGAAAGCGTTAATGTTAACGCGGTAATGTTTATACAGAGCCATGATTGCTGAATTTCATGTTAAGATTGCGTTTACTTGTTGGCAGATTTACGGATCTTTTCAAAAATAAATGTGTCTCATTCATGAAAAGTTTTTGTCTTCAGAGTTCAGGTCTCAGACACCAAAGCCCTGACATCATTCCCACCATCATCAGATGCTCGGATGGACTCAACAAACCCTACGGAATTCCAGTCAAACTTGATTGGCATACCAGGCAGCAGTTTCACCGGGAAGATATGTTAAAACTGAATTTTAGTAGAAAAATTATCGTAATTTTACCTTTTTAGCTTTGAAAATTCTTAGTGATGCGAGTGCTTTCGAGAAAGTTTGGGGAAATTTAAGCTTACAGGATGAACTATTTAATTGCTTCAATCGCTTTTGTATGCAAGTTTTCATTACAACGCAGAGGTATACCCCATAATTTCCGCTTTAGCAAAATTCGCTCGAAAATTAGATACAAAAAATGAACGACAATAGGAAACATCCTTTGTATCTTATTTTTCGAAAAAGGGGTTGCGCCATTTTTGCAAAATATAATCACCTGAAAATTGTAAAATAGGTAAAAAGTCTTGTAGCACGTTTCCACTCATTTTAGTTGTCTATTATTCGCATTAAAAATATCTTTAATCCGCAATTGAGCCAAATTAAACGCGCGCTTTTTGAGCATGCAAAGTGATTTAATACTTTGTAATAAGCACTTAAAAAGGATTCATTTGAAGCTTTCAAAGCGTTTAAAGTGATTAATATACGAGCAACGTCATATATATGGTGTACGTCCCAGCGCCACAAAAACTGATTTTTTCCTGAAAAATCCCTCGCTCAACAAAGGCTTTGTATATCACTGTGCGATTTTAAAAAATAGTAAAAAATAATGCTATTCATTTGTAATAAGTAGTATTAAAGTACTATACGTAATAATAAAGCAGTATTAAGTAGTAATACCAATTAATAATTAATAACCTTTAGTAATTAAAACCCTTTAATAAGTAGTACCCTTTAAAAAGTTGTCATAAAGTAGTAATAAACTACTATAAGTAGTAATTAGGTAGTAATAATTAGTAGTACCCTTAAATAAGCCATACCTTTTAATAAGTAATACCCTTTAGTAATCAAAACCCTTTAATAAGTAATACCGTTTAATAAGTAGTAATAAAGTAGTAATAAAGTACTAGTATTTGTAATAAAGCTTGAATGACCATTTTTATGCTCAAAAACGCGCTTTAAGTTAAGCCTATTGAAGATATACATAGATCCACCAGATTCATGATGCATAGCGCGTGAAAAAAAGGAAGCATATATTGTAGTTCAATTTCGCGGTTACAATTTGTACACTTTTGCGAACACGGGTTACGCAATTCCCTTCAATTTTTGCCTGTTTTTGATAAATTAGCTGTTCCTTGCAAAATTGTTGCATTTTTGATGTACTAACATAGGCAAAATGAACACGAGATGCACAGATCGGACATATTTGCCCGTGACGTTTTGGTTATATCTCTGCGGCGTAACGTTCACTGCTCATATTTCTAACCAGGACGTAAGCTGTAGTTTTTTTAACAGTTCGTCTGCACTCATGCAGAATCCTTGATGAGCAAAAAGATTTCTAGAGAGCTGAACGAGTAACAATATTTCAAAGAGCTACGATGAAAAGAATACTGCTTCATACATGTCGCAAAAATGGCCTTCCTCTACATAGAAAATTAATTTCAATTTTAAAATTTTTAGAAAAGTTGGTCAATTGCAGCTGACAAAGGCGTCTGTGATTTTAGTTAATGGTGATTTTTTGGTTTTCTTTCTCTCTCTCTTTTGCTTACCAGAAATTTCAAAAAGTATAAAAAATTGACAGCGTAGGTTTTTGAAAAAATATGTTTATAACTTTTAAAACCACGAAATCTGGCCTTCACCACTTTCAAATTAAAGTATAGAACAAGGAGTGTTGTATCGGATTTTCCAAAAAAAAACTTTTGAAAATCTCAATTTCAGCATAGCCAAGTTTTTCACATTGTGATATGCAAAAATGTCGCAATATGTTTCTGATTTATCACTTTAAAAAATATGCAGAAACATTACTCCACTAGAGAATAGTAGTCTTATTTTTGGCCACGCCACAACTTTATGCCTACGGTGTTTATATGATGACATTTTTATTGTTGAAATAACGAACTTTTGAGGCACAATTGGAATCTCAAATTGACAGACAGATTTTACAGATGTAATTTTTTTCGGACTTACTACGGAAGAACTCCTAGTAACTTGTAACTTCTGTCTGGATTGTAAGGCCAATCATCATTTGTTCTCGTGGACTCAACAGACCCTGCAAAATTCTAGTCAAACTTGATCAGCATACCGTGCAGCAGTTTCGCTGGGAAATAATTAAATTTGGTTTTTGGTAGGGAAAAAGTTCAAAACTTCACATCTTTAACTGTGAATTTGCTGAATGGTTGCGAGTGTTTTCGAGAAAATTTGACATGTTTAAGTCTTCAGGGTAGGTTTTTGAAAAAATGAGTTTTATTACTATTAAAACTACAAAACCTGGCCTTCACCACTTTCAAATTAAAGTATAAAACAAGGAGAGTTGACTCGGATGGAAGTCTCAAGTTCAGTGAAAGTCTCAAGTTCAGCATAGTCAGGTGTTTCACATTGTGGCATGCAAAAATGTCGCAATACGTTTCTGAACTATCAATTTAAAAAAAAAACAGAAATATTACTCTACCAGACAGTAGCAGATTTTTTTTGGGCCTTATGATTGTTCATATTTTTGGTTTTTCAATTTTCCTCCTTTTCTCAGTCTTGAAAATTTAGCTGTAATTTTTCTCAGTATTTATGTTAGCATTGAATAAAAGGTAGCAAAACCAAAAAATCTGTATCTTTTCTTGTCAATGTTTTGCATCGATACTCTTGAACAGAAAAATTTGAATTTTTTCTGCAAGTTGAAATTTAGCCAATGTCACTACTTTATGATTAATGTTCTTATATGATGATAGACTTTTTGTTGAAAAAATATTCTATTGCGTCCCAATTGAGGTCGCAATTTGATAGACAGGTTTTAAAGATAAAATTGTCTTCGGACATAATTACTACTGAGGAACTCCTAAGAGTAACTTTTGACATCTTGCTGGATTCAGCATTTAACATCTCTTCTTTTAAGATCCTTCAAGATGCTTGCAAGTAACGTTTTTCTTCAAGATGCCTTTTCGGAAAGTTATGTTGAAAAATCTAACAGATTTTTTGTAAGATCATCGTTTGATTTTGACAGGAGCAGTAAACTGGCAGCTTACTTTTGATTCAGAAATAGAATATTTTGACGTAGTTCAGGAAATTTTTCCTGGAAAAGTTAAAAAACATATCGCATTAGCGGGCTTTAGCGCTTAACACATTGCTCACCTTCTTTTTGAAACTGTTTTTTCTCACTTTTGTCGGAACAGTACAAAAATGCCTGGAAAATGTCTGCAATTTAACTTTTTCTTTTTCATGGATATCTAGTGTTCCAGTAGTATAAAATGACCGTATAAAACTTTAGAAGAACTGTAATTTGTAATCTTCATGCTGATTTTGAATTAGATTTAATCAAATTCAACTTTTAAATATTCATTTTTTCGAATATCAAAAAAAATTGTAACAAAATAAGCGTGATTACTCTACCACCATATGCTTGTACATTGTGTTTTTTAACTATTTCACTGCGTTTTCAACATCTTGGAGAGATCTTGCGTGGTTCAAGTGCTCTGAGTTCTTCAAAAGGTGCAAATAAAAAAAAATGCAGCCAAAATGGAGCAGAACTATAATTGGCTGCATTGCAGTTGCACGTAATTTTATTTCTCTGACTTTTGTCTCTAAAGATTTTCTTTTCGATCGAACACATAACTTGGCTTCTCAAATCTTGGCAAACTCTTGGAAGGATCTGGCGTATCTTTGCAAGTTATAGTGGTTACCCTCCGTGTCAAATCGAAAAAAAAAATCTATCAGGTAACGATAACTCTTCTTCCATGTTTTGGCATACCTTAGTGGTGTTCTGCAGATTTTTCTTCTTTGCCTCGAAAGAACAATTTACTTTTCAGGAATCTTAATGTTTCTCCATTTGCCCTACTCCATTTTTCAATCATATGGTTGCAAAATCTAGCCAATAAACTCCTTTTGTTCTGTGCTGCTTCCCTAAATACTTAAAATTACCGCGTCAACAAATTTCATAAATGAATTTCATAAAAGGGGGTTCTATGAAATTAACCCGATCAGCTTGACATTGAGTTTTTCTTATAAATTGACTGAAGCAGTTTCATATACTTTGATTTGGAAAATTCAATCGACAGTGTTGTTAAGTTGATAAAGATACAGTTATACGCATTTCGAAATTCACTTTCTATTTCCCGAATTCCTAACATTTTTTTTAAAAAAGCACTTTCCTTCTCAACTGCTTTGAAATTGGCGAATTTGAACACACATTAAAACACATAATTACTGGGCTAATAGCTGACCAAGTAAATATACTCACATTTGTAACCCTTCTCTGTTCACAATTAAAGATTAGGTTTTAAATTGGATTAATTTGTTTAACATTGGGTTGCATAGTCACTGCAGTCCAGACAATGATTGCGCCAACGTGACAACCCGTGTTGAGAATTTCGTCGGATTGAAACATAAGAATCGTTGATTTTTTTCGCTTTTACTTCGCCAAAATTGACCAAAGCCCTTGCGTTTTTTGTCGTTTTGATCGGTTTTCGTCAGTATTTAAACGTACGAATCGTCAAATTTTTCCGCTTTAAAAACTTTGCAAAAAAGTCAGCCATTGTCTGGATTCGAACCTACAAACCCAAGATTACTAGCCACCTTCTGTTCAACTGCACCACCTGTCACTAATTTTTTCCTGTACTTTTTGAATTCAAATCAAACTGAGACACTGAAATACCAACAATAACAACAAAAATGACCATACCCAACAGGTACTATTAAAAAAACCGAAAACAATCGACAAAAATTGTCAAAAAACGACGCTTCTTGCTTCGATTTCGTCGAATTTTCGCAACACGGTAATAGTGACAACCCGGACTTGAGTGTCAGAGCATTTCAGCGCTGAGCCAGCACATTTCAATAGTAAAACGTAATTTAGTTTTGAAACATTGCATCTGTAGAATATTTTCTTTAGAAGTTTCTTTGAGTGCAGTTTGCAGTGATGCTGAGGTCATAGGGTTCGTACAGGCTCAATTTAGTCTATCTGGTCTGAAAATTTTTGTTAACCCAAAATTAAGTTTGAGCAGAAGAATGCCATGCTTTTGTAGCTTAGGTCTGGTAATTACTATAGTAGTGTACTCACTATTTATACAAAAGATTACTTTGTAGGCAATTACCAAAATGCCCAGTTAGCTTCGTAGTTTCCACTTGCTACCCAAATTAAACGTTACAAGTACCCATGAGGAAGTTCGAACCACATATAAGGCGAACCTTGTCGGCGGGAGTTAAGCTGAACATATTATTTTTCATTCAATAAATTTTGCTCAAAATTCATTGGTGACCAGTGTAAATTGAACAAAGTACTATTCATTCATAAAAACAGAATGTCTCTAGACCCATTCAGCGCTGATTTGTTTTGCCACCAACCTCCGGGAATATTTTGAAGTAGAGACAAAATTTTGTACTATTAACAGAGATTGTTCACTATTATACAAGACTATAATACAAACTTACGCCGTTATCAAGGTAAATTTTTTTCTGAGTGTTGTTTTTTGGGGTATCCATTTCTGTAAGCCTAAATGTTAATTTAAAAGTTTTGCTGCACATTAATTCTGACATAATTTGAAATATTAACGGTTTTTGATTCAAGACGTTTGTGCAACGTTGCAGATTTAAATTCACTTTATTTTTTGAAAGGTTTGTGTTTTCCTACTCTTTCGTATTATTTTCAGCCCTTAGCCATCAAGTACATTTTCACAAAATCCCCTCAGTTTTAAAAAACTAATACCGAAAGCCAGATGAGTTGCGTTCTTTCTGTCCAATCTGTTAAGTTTTTGTTTGAGCACATCTTTTTCTGTAAGCAGCATTTTTACGACGTGAAATTTAGTTCGAGTTATTGGTGAAATTAGGATACTCATTTTTGCAATGTTTGTTCAATTTTCCGCTTTGATTGTCGTAGTTCTCAAAAAATTATTCTATGACCCAAAACATTATTCATGATGCAATTGCAAAATAGGCTGGTCTGTAAGTTATAACAAAATGATTTTTTAAATCAAATTTGACTTTCGGTCATAGTTTTGTTGCGCTTATAAAAAAAATTTGGCATATAATTTATAATGCCTAGAAGGTTGTTTTTTGTTTCATTGTTATTATTTGGTATGCTTAATTTTTATTTCTTAACATCTGGCTCAAAAAAATTTGCACAAGCTTTTCTGACATTTTAAAAACCATGAAAAGTGCTTTGAGAATCTTTTCTTCTCTCGAGGATTTAAATAATCTAAATTAGTTTTTTATGCTGAAAACCATTCTAAATTATGGATTTCGATCAAAATGAGAGCAGAATCCTGAACAATTTGTACAAGTTTCCATCAATTTTTTTCAGTTTTGGGATATTTTCCGTTTGTGCCCCCCCCCCCGCTTGATGTGTGGATATTTTTTGTACCCCGAGACGCACATTCATTTTTTTACATTATGATGTGCTCTGAAACTGGGGGCGCAAAACGTACTGGGGGCACAGATGGAGAAGATCCCAATTTTGAATCAAAACTCAGTTTTATCTTTACTTATATTATATGAAATGTGAAACTTTGGACTTTCTAAGATTGAGGACTTTATCAAAAAAAAATAACTGATTACAAGAACAGTTTCAAACAACAACTGTTCGTGCAACAACAAACAACAAATGAACGAACAAAAAAAGACCATTAATTTTTGCGAACTGTAAAATTGACATTGAAATTTATAGCGAGCATATTTTTATAAGAACCTTCAATTTTACCAAATGAATATTGAAAAACTGAAAACCATTGAACGAAATTTTTCTGAATTTTTATGGACCATTAGAGGTCCATTATATGACTGGCAGGAGTGATAAAAAAGGCACGCTCGATTAAATAGATTTTGTTAAGAAATCTGGTCCCCGAGCTTAGCCCCCCGCCCCCGACTCAATTTCAATACATTTTAAATAATGGTTCGTTTTGAAATAACCCGTGCTCTTTAACGGGGGGTTTGCATAAGGTATTGGGGGGTACAAACAGAAAAAATCTCAGAAAATATTCATAAAAGTCCCCAAATTTTAAAAAGAAATTGTTTTATATGACCTACTCTCCTGGCGATAATACTAGTTCCAAACCTCATAAATTAAATAAGTTGATAGCGCACGATAAATTCTTAAGCGTGAGTAAAAATCTGAGTTGAAATTTAATTACTTTTCCTCTTTTTTGCCACTGCTGTTAAGAGCGGCTTGAAGAGAGTGTCTAAAAGGAGGTATGCTAATCAGCGTTACGCAACTTTTGCAATGGCAATGAGGTTTGACCAAAATTTTTACTACACGGTTGTCATTGCCCTCTCCAGTTTTCTCTACAGCAAACAATAGATACATTATTTTTCACGCATTTGGAGTAACATCAGAAAGACATTTGTAAGAACATGATGATAAAAAAAACTTTTGCATTAAACAACAATCATAATTTTTTCAAAATTTACGAAGCACAATTTTGAAGTGTTTTATATTTTTTAAACATGCTTGGTATGATAGTCGGCTTCCACCGCTTGCCTGCTAATTGGGCTAACTTAAATTTTTTCAGTTTGTTGCACAGTTGACATGCCGCTTTCAACCCCGTGCGTTCATATCTGTAGAATTTTCTCCACTCGTGATATTTGTTCATCAACTTTTCATCTCGCAGTAGTCGTTCTAAATATTCTGCTAACTGAGACGAATTGGCAAATTCATTCACGTGGATGTAAGAACCAGGCAACAGTTCTTTATAAGTGTCCCACCAACCAATCACAATTGGAATAGCCCCAACTGCTATTGAGTTCAAAAATTTTTCAGTGACATAATCAGAACAATTTGAGTTCTCGAATGCAAAGTAGAATTTACAATCTTTGATGTGTCTCTGCGTTTCGTCGTAATAGTTTTCGTGTAGCCCATCAACTGGTCCGTGATTTTCAATATTTTTATGTTTTCCATTTACACATTTTTTTTTGATGGCTTTTCCCCAAATGTGAACTTTACTGGACAAAGAAGCAATCAAGTTTTCTGCTATGTTATATCTACTTTTCCAAAAAAATTTCTCACAATTTGAAATCATCCAACAAAAGTCTTTTGACTTGTTCTTAAAATGGTTTTCTTCTGGTCTTGATTGCCAATAGATTTCATAATTACTTTTCTCATAAATATGAAAAAATTTCTTCTGTATTGTAGCATGTTTTGATTGAAATATCGTCCAGTTGAACATTTGGTCAAGAGTAGTATCA